>NC_065451.1:89809047-90109047 GCF_917563875.1 Diabrotica virgifera virgifera | reverse complement strand
AAAGGTTTCTAGTGAAATTTCCCAAGTTTCCTCGGATGTTTTGAAAGTTTCGACAGACATTGCATCGTTAGAGAAGAAAGTTTCGGGTGATATTTCATCCCTTGACAGCAAAATGACTAACGAGATCTCTAGAGTCACTTCGGATTTTGACGACAAGATATCGTCCATAAAATCTACTTTTGAAGAAAAGATCAAGGAAATAGAAAAGAAAATGGAGGAAACGGAAAAAATAGACAAAGGTATGGAACCCATCTTAACAGACATTAAAAATGATGAAACCAAATACAAATTGGAGCCACGGTCGATAGTTGAAGGGAGTGTGAGTCTTGCTCGTGTTAAGGTGCCAAATTTCGACGGAAAGTCATCATGGAACAACTACATGAAACAGTTCGAATCGGCGGCCAGAGCGAACGGATGGTCCGAAAAAGAAAAAGCTGTAAACCTCACTATTGCTCTTCGAGGCGACGCTTTGGATGTCCTCCAGACCATAGCCGTAGAGGAGACAGATGACTTCGAGCAGCTTAAAAAGAGACTGAATATGCGATACGGGCAAGAACATTTAGAGCATGTCTATCAGTCGCAGTTTAAAAATCGAAGACAAAAGAAAGATGAAGCTCTTCAAGAATACGAGGTCGATATTGCCAGGTTAGTACGATATGCATATCCAACAGCTCCCGAAGACATGATGGAAAAGTTGGCTGTTCAAACATTTATTTAAACGATCACCTAGGTGTTCCTGACGAGCGGTTGACATAACCTGCGAAACACGTCGTGTAGAATACCGGTGGTGGTCGAAGTGTAATAAAATGCAATCGCCGTTCTTTCATATTATCACAGTTTCTCCGTTGTTGAGGAATGCGTAGCGAATAACGTGGCTTTGTAGACAAATCTGTGATACAAAGAGGTATCTTTTGTCGTTTCATAGTCTTTTATCAAGACTTTGAATTCACATGGTCACGGCCGCTACGGAAAAGATTTCTTCTGTACACCAGAGAAATCTTTTCGTTTACTTCATATAGATGTCGTACCTAGTGTACTGAAGTCTGGTATTTTATTATTACCAGGAAGGCCCCATGCATTTTATTCCTCTTCGACCACTCACCTAGGTGTTCCTGACGAGCGGTTGACATAACCTGCGAAACACGTCGTGTAGAATACCGGTGGTGGTAGAAGTGTAATAAAATGCAATCGCCGTTCTTTCATATTATCACGGTTTCTCCGTTATTGAGGAATGCGTAGCGAATAACGTGGCTTTGTAGACAAATCTGTGATACAAAGCGGTATCTTTTGTCGTTTCATAGTCTTTTATCAAGACTTTGAATTCACATGGTCACGGCCGCTACGGAAAAGATTTCTTCTGTACACCAGAGAAATCTTTTCGTTTACTTTCTCTCTCTCTCTCTCTATATATATATATATATATATATATATATATATATATATATATATATATATATATATATATATATATATATATATATATATATACATATCTGGTTTTGGTACCACTTTAGAAAAAGTCATGCGTCGCCACTGGCTAATAGGCCTTCTCCGCAAGACATTCTTAATTTGCGACAATTAGGAGAAGTTGAGAGAAGATGGATGTGCAGAGAATGACAAATATATACGGTTAGTTTAAACTAATATACATGTAAATAGTATACGATTTATTTTTGAAAAAAGAACTTAAGAAAGCAGTGGATGATCAGTAATGACAAATATATACGGTTAGTTTAAACTATATATACATGTAAATAATATACGATTCATTTTTGGAGAAACAAGTTCAGAAAGCAGTGGGTAATGCAAAGAAGTTATCTTCTTCTTTTTTATTTAGATATTATTGAAAGTAAAGATGAAAAAATTGTGCTTTATACTGATTTACCATGCAGAGATGTATTTATGTGTTTTGAGTTAATGGATTCATTTCAATTAAATTTTTATCAAGGCTCTTGTAAATGTACCTAAAATTGATCAGTTACTACTTACATTGCTGAAATTAAGGTTAAATCTTGTGAATGAAGATTTAGGCATTAGATTGAATATTTCAAGTAAAACAGTAGCAAATATTTTTTATACGTGGTTATAAGCGCTACATGAAATAATATAAAAAGATTATGAGAGAAATTCCCAGCAGGAATAAAAATAAATTATGTATCCCAACATGTTTTAACAATTTTACAAATTATAGAATAATTTTAGACTAAACAGAAGTATATTGTAACCAACCAAAAATATGGAAAAACAGAGAGCAACATGTAGCTCATATAAACACAGAAATAATTTAAAAGGTCTAATCGGAGTGGCTTCCAATCGCATTATACGCTATAAAATTTTAAGTCTTGTACCTGCTAGTCTAGAACCACATGCTTCATTTGTATTACAAGTCTGTGTAGCATTAACAAATTTTCAATATCTTCTAATTCGGGAAGTTCAAGACTTATATAGGAAATAAGATGAATGAGATTTTTGAATAATCAGTCCCACGTTGCATACAATCATGGAACACGTAGTATCACAAATATTGTTTTAAGGATTTTAAATATTTATTAAGGATATCACAAATTTTCTTTTTCGTTTGCAGGCATGCATCAAGGGAGCTTTCTCCGTAACTGGCGAAGATAGAATTATATTTTATTTTGTTATTTTTAATTTTTATCTGTGGGCTTCTTATTGTTACCGCCTTTTTTTTTAAATTTAAATTTGATGCTCTGTCAAGGTTGTCAAGGTGTAATGACAGCTGACAGATGATAGGCAGACAGAAGACATGTAAGCCATGAAGTTGGAATAAAGTTGTGTGAACCATGTTGGTGTATTATTTTTATTACAGAACTTGAAGAACGTAGAATGAAGTAAACACTATTGATAAGCTAGCACCTTTTCCTGCCAACATTGTACGAACAAAACAACACTCAGAAATTTTCACTTCCACGTCCTAAAAACTCGTGTGTGTGTGTGTGTGTGTGTGTGTGTGTGTGTGTGTGTGTGTGTGTGTGTGTGTGTGTGTGTGTGTGTGTGTGTGTGTGTGTGTGTGTGTGTGTGTGTGTGTGTGTGTGTGTGTGTGTGTGTGTGTGTGTGTGTGTGTGTGTGTGTGTGTGTGTGTGTGTGTGTGTGTGTGTGTGTGTGTGTGTGTGTGTGTGTGTGTGTGTGTGTGTGTGTGTGTGTGTGTGTGTGTGTGTGTGTGTGTGTGTGTGTGTGTGTGTGTGTGTGTGTGTGTGTGTGTGTGTGTGTGTGTGTGTGTGTGTGTGTGTGTGTGTGTGTGTGTGTGTGTGTGTGTGTGTGTGTGTGTGTGTGTGTGTGTGTGTGTGTGTGTGTGTGTGTGTGTGTGTGTGTGTGTGTGTGTGTGTGTGTGTGTGTGTGTGTGTGTGTGTGTGTGTGTGTGTGTGTGTGTGTGTGTGTGTGTGTGTGTGTGTGTGTGTGTGTGTGTGTGTGTGTGTGTGTGTGTGTGTGTGTGTGTGTGTGTGTGTGTGTGTGTGTGTGTGTGTGTGTGTGTGTGTGTGTGTGTGTGTGTGTGTGTGTGTGTGTGTGTGTGTGTGTGTGTGTGTGTGTGTGTGTGTGTGTGTGTGTGTGTGTGTGTGTGTGTGTGTGTGTGTGTGTGTGTGTGTGTGTGTGTGTGTGTGTGTGTGTGTGTGTGTGTGTGTGTGTGTGTGTGTGTGTGTGTGTGTGTGTGTGTGTGTGTGTGTGTGTGTGTGTGTGTGTGTGTGTGTGTGTGTGTGTGTGTGTGTGTGTGTGTGTGTGTGTGTGTGTGTGTGTGTGTGTGTGTGTGTGTGTGTGTGTGTGTGTGTGTGTGTGTGTGTGTGTGTGTGTGTGTGTGTGTGTGTGTGTGTGTGTGTGTGTGTGTGTGTGTGTGTGTGTGTGTGTGTGTGTGTGTGTGTGTGTGTGTGTGTGTGTGTGTGTGTGTGTGTGTGTGTGTGTGTGTGTGTGTGTGTGTGTGTGTGTGTGTGTGTGTGTGTGTGTGTGTGTGTGTGTGTGTGTGTGTGTGTGTGTGTGTGTGTGTGTGTGTGTGTGTGTGTGTGTGTGTGTGTGTGTGTGTGTGTGTGTGTGTGTGTGTGTGTGTGTGTGTGTGTGTGTGTGTGTGTGTGTGTGTGTGTGTGTGTGTGTGTGTGTGTGTGTGTGTGTGTGTGTGTGTGTGTGTGTGTGTGTGTGTGTGTGTGTGTGTGTGTGTGTGTGTGTGTGTGTGTGTGTGTGTGTGTGTGTGTGTGTGTGTGTGTGTGTGTGTGTGTGTGTGTGTGTGTGTGTGTGTGTGTGTGTGTGTGTGTGTGTGTGTGTGTGTGTGTGTGTGTGAATCGGCTCAGAACGGTACGATCGGCAAAGTGTACCCTCGCACAGACTCGGTCACCTCGGCGTCCCCGGCATCGTGTCAGCAACAGTGTTATATAGACCTCATTCATTTTAAAAATGAGTTCTAGTTCATCAGATTCTGAAGAATACGTTATGATTTCCTTAGCGTGCAATGAAATACAAAAACCAAGATATTGGATTCATACATTAATATTTAAAGCGAGAAACTTATGGAGAGTTTTATCATTTCCTTCCCAACTTACTACAAGATGACGAAAAGTTTTTCAAATATTTTCGAATGTCTAGTGTTAAAGTTTATGAACTCGTTGTATGAACTAATAATTTTAACACAAAGAAACACACACCAAATTTAGTTGCACTAGATTTGCTCCTGGTTGAAAATGTACTGCCACAGCTTGTTCGATTAAATAGCAGCACCTTCATATTTGTTAGTACATATTTCAATGTGTTCTCTATTAACAACTGCAACATTATGTAAAACTGAACAAGCTCATATTATTCTTAAAAGGTAACTTGCATCTTATTTCACATATTAATATTGGAAATCTTCTCTTCAAAATACCAAATGTTCTTTCAATAACAATTCTTGAAGCAATTTGTGATTAATTATACAGCACTTCAACTGCTGCCTGAAGATTTTGCAATGGTGTCATTAGGTGGTTGAGCACTGGATATACCCTAACAAATACATTGTCCATAAAGTCTCCATTTCATATACCCATATTATGCAAAAGTATTTAACAACTCCTAACATAGTATTTCTAATTTCACTTCCATGTTGTACAATGGTATTATGGGTTATGTTGTTCTTTAACTGACACAATAATTAAATTCAACGTTTTACTCTTTTCAACGATCTTATTTTAATTTTTATCTATAAGATCTTATTCCAGGATGCAACTTGGAGGTAACAAATAGAATTTTATAGGTTATTTTTATATTTACAAAGATATTCAATGTCATTTGTCAAAATAAAAGATTCTTTTTAACTGTGTTTCGATAACTCTCACTTACACATGTCCTGTATTTGTCCTTTATTAAAAGATCCTGTAATAAAGGAACTTTTAACTTAGAGTTTCGATATCTCTCTATTATTATTACTACATAATAATTTTATTTTATGCCTGTTTTATTTTATTTTTACTTTGAGTTCACATTAATTATTTAACATTATCTATTTTTATATATATTTGTGTATGGTACATTCCATGTCAAATCACTCAGACAAAAACTTGAAGATCTACGATTTGTCTGAGACTGCAGGTTGCTATCGGCATCTCAAAAAGCTTGTCGTCCACCCTAAACCTTGGACGGATGAGTACTATTGCGGAACTATGCAGCCAGAAAATGCAAGTGAACATCCATTAACAGACATCATAACTACTTGCGTTCATACTGATCTAAAGCAATATTTTAAGGAAAAGATCATGACAAAATGGCAAACAAATTGGAACAAATTAAACTCTACAGTAAGAACAATCAAACAAAGTATATTGCCGTCGAAACATCCTACTAAGAGAGGAGACCAAGTGCTCATGTCCAGATTGCGACTTGGTCATAAGAAGATCACCCACGACTTTATATTAAAGAAGGAAGCCCCTCCGATGTGTTATGTGTGTGATGGTGCACTAACAGTGCAACATGTAATAATAGACTGCCACCTCTACGTTATAGAACGACAACATCAACAGTTACCAAATACATTTAAAGATTGTTTAAGTGAAAATAATTCATCCAAGAGTCTCAATTTTTTACGTACTATAGGACACATTAACCAAATTTAATATAAACTCTGTAATTTGATGTCAATACAGTTCATTGCTAATAACCCTTTGTGGTTAAAGCAAATTGTAAATAAAAAAAACTATGGAGCCAGCCGCTAAAAGAAGTTTTTACTTGGATCAGTTGGGAGAGGTGAATGATGCTGATGGTAAGGTAAGAACTCGGATAACACTATTTGTAAAAATAGAAAAAATGACAACCAAAATAGGCCACCTAGGTTAATTCAGGCTAGACACGTAGGATTTAACATTAAGTACGGATCCTTCATCAAGCCACTCGAAATCCAGATATTTAAATATACCAAGTTAAAACATGATTTTGGAAAAGGCAACCAGGACTAAGTTGCCAGTCGAATTATTCGGGCGAAACAACAATACAAATTTTACACCGAGTTGGATCATGACTCCTTCGACGCACACAAAACTGTTGAAATTCTTAAACTCACACACAAGTTATATCAGTCATCTTTTCACCACAACAAACAACTATTGGCTGATCTGGGAGTTAAAGGAGATGTGATAGTAAATGGTGATGACAGCATAATATTCACTGATGTATCGTTGGAGATCAAAAAATCTCTGGAGATTCTCAGACAATATAACATGACCAGCAAGATAAAACCAAGCACGCGCAACATTCACAAATTTGACTACTATCAGTCCAGACTCGTATAGAATTCATCTGAACAACCCACAATGATGATTGACCATAACCGTATATATGAGAAATTTGGTATGACGTATCGCCCAACAGCATTAGACCACTACAACCAATATTTAACTGAACTCATATACTGCATGGGAATGACCCACATAAACACCCCACTATTGTATGTCTGGATAGAACTACTAAACAACAATCTTAACTACATATCCAAACTTTAATACGTCAACCCTAACATGCTAGCAAATTTAGAAAGAGAGCATAATGTCATCCCTAGCAACACTGAAATAACACAAAGCATGTATGAAGCGTACGAGGATTTAGATTTACTGATAGATAAAATAAGAAGTATCAGTTTCCCATTTCCTTCTGATATTAGGTTTGAGAGCATTAATCAAATCTTTTAAATTAAATACTTTGTCAATATGGTAGCAACTGTGACTACTTTTTGCGGCTATATCCGCAATTTCATTACCTTCGACTCCGCAATGTCCTTTCGTCCAAATAAACGAAACAGTTACATTATTTTGTTTAAGATCCATAATTAATTTTTTAATGTTCAAAATTAAGGCATTTCGGAATTGGTTTATTGGGTGACCGCTAATAGCTTGTAATGCTGATTTTGAGTCTGAAATTATTGCCACATTCGTGCATGTTTGAGTTGCACACCATTTTAGTGCCTTTTCAATAGCAAAGGTCTCGGCGGTAAAAATGGAACAATAATTTGAGTTTCTGTACTTTTCAATATGATTTATGTTTGAAACAAAAAATGCCGAACCTGTATTTAGCTCCGTTTTTGACCCATCTGTATATATTTTAGTTAAGTTCGACCCGAGACCATTCACAATGGATTTTATCATGGCTTGGTTTAAGATATTACAATCTGAATACCGAGGGAATATGGTGATAGGTTTGTCAATTATAGAATCGAAACTGTGTGCATACAATGGTATTTTATTAAGTTTAACAATATCATTTTGAAATAAGTGTACAATAAATATATTATACACGGCTCACTAAAATAATTAGTTACGCCCCTTGTACTACTGATTACTTAAAATTCAAGTAGTATTTATGTAGACCTTTCTGGAAACTCCAGGTTATTGTTGAGACTCGCATTTCAACCCCTCGCCGGGGCAGATCGTAAATAGCTTCCAAACTAAAATCATCTCTCAGAATCGTTCTCCCGCTATTCGTTGAAAAAGGCCGCATACCGGTCTTTCTTGCTATTCGTTTTATACCGTTTAGTTTATTCAATTTGCTCAGTATTACCAATGATAATTTATTTAGCATATTAGTGAGTGCCTTACAACTATTATGGTTCTGCATGGATTATGGTATTCAATCAGAGCTCTGATGTGACGTCATCAAGGAATAAAACTGTGAGTACTCTACATGTATGTTAACATGACTTATTAGCCGTGATACTGTATGCATTTTGAACCATACCTCTCATAGCAAATATTTCTTTGTGCCATTTATGCAGATAATACTTTAAATCACATTTGAAAAATCGTTATCTACTCTTAACCAGCTTACCTATGGAAATATACTCTATAACCGTACAATAAGTACAGGTTATCATTGTTGAGGATACTTTACGTATTGCCTTAACAATAAGTTTGTATCAATAAATGCATCTGCCAAAGGAGGAGAGTTTTTCTTTTTCCAATAATGATTTGTCAAATTGTCAATTACAAGAAAGTTAATTTTTGCGATCAAATCACTGTTGTAACATCTATATTTTAATAGACTTTTATTTGCTAAAAACTGTCTTCGAAAACTAAGAGGAAGTTCTTGAGACTCTGCCAGAATGGCATGATTTGGTGAAGATGCCATGGCTCCCAAACATATTTTCAGAGCTCTATATTGTATTCGATCAAGAGTAAGTTGGTTCGTATTGGAGGTAGAACCATAGAGAGTACACCCATAATCCAAAATCGAGCGAATATAAGACTTGTAGAACAATAAGGAAATTTGTTGATCCGCGCCCCAGCTCTGTTTGGAGAGGAAGCGCAGAAGATTACTTCCCTTTTCACATCTTTGTTTGACATACTTAATGTGACTGGTCCATAGAAGTTTACTATCTATAATTATACCTAAATATTTATATTCTTTTACGATAGGAATAGTGTATTTACCTATAGAGAAATTATCGACTAACTGATATCTGTGCCTTGTGAAACACATCACAGCTGTCTTTTCTGGTGAAACACTAAAACCCATATCGTCGAACCAGTTTTGCAACCTGTCAAAAGTACGTCTTAAGTCTATCATGCAGCGATCGTAGGTATTATGGGTGACATAAATGCATAAATCGTTCGCGTATTGAATAATTTGTATGTCATCGCTCATCAAATCATGCAAGTCTGCAGTGTATAAGTTAAACAAAAGGGGACTTAAAATAGAGCCTTGTGGAAGCCCGTTGTAAAGTACTCTTGGACCATGTAAAACGTTATGACTATCTCGCAAAAATATTTTTCTATTAGCAAACAAATTTAAAATATTTATAGAGACTCTTTTATTGATACCAAACGTTACCATTTTTGAATATAATATTTCCAAATCTACCACATCATAAGCCCCTTTAAGGTCCACAAAAAGACACAACATGTAATTATTTTTTGATAGACACAATTGAGCATCTGTAACTAAATGGGAGATTGCATCAATTGTACCTATACCTCTACGAAATCCATACTGATTTTTTGGTAAAATTGATCTGTTTTCGACAAAATGTTCGAGTCTAAATTTTATAAGCCTTTCGAAAGTTTTTGTAATACACGATAACAATGAAATAGGTCGGTAGGACGAAGGTAAGTCAGGTGGTTTCTTAGGTTTCGCTAGAAGACACACAATTATATTTTTAAGACTATCTGAATACTTTTGTTTCAACCACCAATCATTAAAAATTTCTAATAGAGAAAGTTTACCACTTTCAGGCAATTTATTTATTATCGTATAAGTGAACCCGTCAAGTCCAGGTGCAGTATTTTTTGATTTTTTTAAGGCTAATTCTAATTACGAAAAGCTAAAATTTTTTGAAAGGGTGTCTGAGTCTTGATGGAAGTGAAATTGATTAATGTTGTCGTTAAAAATTGGACCTGCAGCAGATGAAGGAGCCAATGTATCAAGAACTTTTTGAATAAGGCTTTCGTCTAATTGTGGTTTTCTTTTTTGATGGTGTTTATTGCAAATAGATCTTACAGTGTTCCATATCTCAGTCAGAGGAGTGTTTTTATTCAGTTTATTCAAAAACATTTTCCAACTGTTTTTTTGTTTAAGTTTAAACGTACGTTTGACATTAGCAGAAATGTTTTGATATTGTAGATAATTGATAAAATTACCTTGTTTTTTAAACTCGCTGAGAGCTTCTTTTCGTTTTTTAACAATCGCAGAACATTCCTCATCCCACCAATAAGGTCTTGGTACAGAAGGTGTGAAAGATTTCTTAATAGGCATAGATTTAGATGCTGCGATTGTGATTGCATTGAGGAAAAATTCGATTTTGTCTACAGAATTTGAATTCCGGTCTAAATTATTGAGCTCACTAATTTATTGAGCTCACGAAGGTAAGTCAGGTGGTTTCATTACTTGAGTCACTTCTAGATTGTACATAGTCAGGGTTACGGTCACTGTCATCGAATGTCAAGTCAACTTTACTATTTTTCTTGCTAGAATCATCAGAACTCAATAATTATCCGAATTGCTTCCGCCCATGTTCGCCATTTTTATGGGGCTTGTCATTATGTCGAGTAGATACTAGAGACAAACTAGACCTATGCAATAGTGTGACCATAGATTTATCGGGCCATCTATTAACGAAGGGCTGAGATAATTTGTTAGTGGCTTGTTATACTATTACTTTAACCAAGAATAACACTAACTTGTTTTGAAATCATGTGTGGCTTGTCATTGTTTCACATTAAGCCCTTCATATATACATACGACAGCCTGTGCGGGGAAATATTTTGTGTTGAATTAAAAAATTTTAAATTTTTTTTGGACTTCAATGTTTTTAAATAGGCACAAAATATGCATGTTTCTTTAAAAATATGCATGTTTCTTTAAAAATATGCAAAATTTAGTAAAATTCTCAAATATGCGAAATATGCATGCAGTATGCATTTAGCATAAAATCCGCTCCCTACTCATGACTCACCCTGTATAGGGTCGAAGGCACTTATGGAACAAAATTATTTCTGTCCTTGTTTTAAACAATTTAAAAAAACGCCAAGACCCGTCCATTTTTAAATATAAATATACGCTTTTTAAACGTAAATTTGATTGTACAGGGTGATTCACGCAAGTCTAGCATAGTCCATAAGCTTTATTTTTAATGAAACACCCTATATATTTTTATACTTTTAAAAGTTGCTTAACAACCTGATTTCATCGAACTACATCATGTATGGTATATTATGAATAAGACAGGGTGAAATTTTGAAATTATAATGTGTGGAAACCACTTATGGAAAAACATTGTTTGTGTTCTTATTTTAAAAAATTATACCAAATTGTTCTATATGGTCCCCATATATTGTTCATTTTGAGCGTCCGGTTTGGGGGGCGGTGAGAGATGGGGGAGAAGTCGGTAAATTAGTAGTTTTTTACGTTTTTCGTCAATATTTCTAAATCTATGATTTAGGATAAACAATGTTCTATACAAAAATGTTCTACATAAAATTTAACAAAATTCCATAAAAAAAGGTCCTATACATAATTATTGTAAAATCAACGGTTCCGGAGTTAAATACGGAGGGTGAAAAGTGGAGGTGATGATTTTGGGTGGTGAGGCTGACGTTTTTCAAGGGCTTATCACTAACATACCATCGGCCACTAAAATAGCAAATTTTATTTACAAAACACAATGTTGTTAAAGACAATTTCTTTCATCAGTAATAATACCTATTATAAACAATTCCGTTCACGAGGTGCCATTTTTTGGAATTCTGCTGGCTTGAATATTAATCTAGCGGAACATCTCCCCTGGAGTAAGGTTAAGAAGTGAAAAATTATTAGGGTGGTAATAAATTAGTTTAACATGGGTGAAAAACTACTGCATAGGTTAAATTGGATTCCGCTCATGCAATGCCGTTTTATCGAGAATTTTGCTAGCTTGAATATTAAGCTAGCCTGACATCTCTTCTGAAGCGGGGTTAAGGGGTGAAAAATTATTAGGGTGGTAATAAATTAGTTTAACATGGGTGAAAAATTATTGCATAGGTTAAATTGGATTTTGCTCATGCAATGCCGTTTTATCGAGAATTTTGCTAGCTTGAATATCAAGCTAGCGTGACATCTCTCCTGAAGCGGGGTTAAGGGGTGCAAAATTATTAGGGTGGTAATAAATTAGTTTAACATGGGTGAAAAATTATAGTGTAGGTTAAATTGGATTCCGCTCATGCAATGCCGTTTTATCAAGAATTTTGCTAGCTTGAATATTAAGCTAGCGTGACATCTCTCCTGAAGCGGGGTGAAGGGGTGAAAAATTATTAGGGTGGTAATAAATTAGTTTAACATGGGTGAAAAATTATTGCATAGGTTAAATTGGATTCCGCTCATGCAATGCCGTTTTATCGAGAATTTTGCTAGCTTGAATGTTAAGCTAGCGTGACATCTCTCCTGAAGCGGGGCTAAGGGGTGAAACATTATTAGGGTGGTAATAAATTAGTTTAACATGGGTGAAAAATTATTGCATAGGTTAAATTGGATTCCGCTCATGCAATGCCGTTTTATCGAGAATTTTGCTAGCTTGCATATTAAGCTAGCGTGACATCTCTCCTGAAGCGGGGTTAAGGGGTAAAAAATTATTAGAGTGGTAATAAATTAGTTTAACACGGGTGAAAAATTATTGCATAGGTTAAATTTGATTCCGCTTATGCAATGCCGTTTTATCGAGAATTTTGCTAGCTTGAATGTTAAGCTAGCGTGTCATCTCTCCTGAAGCGGGGTTAAGGGGTGAAAAATTATTAGGGTGGTAATAAATTAGTTTAACATGGGTAAAAATTATTGCATAGGTTAAATTGGATTCCGCTCATGCAATGCCGTTTTATCGAGAATTTTACTAGCTTGAATATTAAGCTAGCGTGACATCTCTCCTGAAGTGGGGTTAAGGGGTGAACAATTATTAGGGCGGTAATAAATTAGTGAAAAATTGGTGAAAAATTATGGCATAAGTTAAATTGGGTTTTGCTTATGTGGTCATGCTAGCTTAAGGTACCTCTATATCTGTGGCTTTTGCCCAGTATCCATGTTTTTTATTGTGTCGTTTAGCAATTGCTCTTCTATGAAGGTTTTATAAGAGGACGAAGCTCTGATGATGGCACGTTATGTGTCGAAAGTACTTAGCTGATAATAAAATATTTTTTACACACTATCAAAAGTTTTTTGAAAACATAGTTCTTTTAAGGACGACAGACTCAGTAAAACACAAGTTAAAAATAAAGCAAATATATTAAAGATAATTATATACAGTTTAAAACAAATAAAATAAAATATAATTCCATCTTCTGCAAAGTAAAAACAATATTAAACTTTATTACAGCCATCCGATCATAACAGCAACATTAAAATAATACGATAAACCATATTTATATACAACAACAATATTGCTACGTTAAATCGACATAGCCTGGAGACCGCATTTCACTACAATGCAGTCACTCGCTCCTCGCTACTACCGCCTACTGCGATAACGATTGTGGCAAGACTCCACGTCACTAAGGTGGCGTCTACCTAGGCATAGTTCCACCTCACAAACGGTGCATCTTTGCCAAGCCAGCTAAAGCTCGTTCAATACGCGAGCATCAGCTGTTGAGCCATAGTTAGTTCAATACGCTAACCATGACTGATTTTCTCATTCTCCTAGCTCGCCTTAAATATACTCTCGATGCCCTCTCCTTCGGTTTCCCCCAGCGGTGCTATGAAGAAGGAATGCGCAAACACGGACACTCCATCGGTCGTCTCTCAATTAGTCTTCTCGTCGGCTCAATTAGTCTTCTAATTTAGCGAATTCGTGTTTAAAACGTGAGGTGTGTGAAGTAGTTACAGTTTAAGGTTTGTAATAGTTATGTTAATATAATTAGATTGTAATAAAAAAATCGTTCTGGTATAAGTACATATTCCTTCTTTTCGAGATTAAGCAAAATGTATGTGTATCGCCTGTAGCAAAGAATCGCATTGTACGCTACTCGCCGTCTATTACACGGCTAGATGCCTTTTACTACTACCCCCAATCCTGCGAGAGCAATTACGCAGCGTATCGAAACCGCCATCAACCAAGAGTTGACCCGCCATCAACCAAGTGAATTAGTCTTCTCATTTAGCGAATTCGTGTTTAAATCGTGAGGTGTGTGAAGTGGTTACAGTTTAGGGTCTGTAATAATTATGTTAATATTATTAGATTTTAATAAAAAATCGTTCGGGTATAAGTACATATTCCTTCTTTTCGATATTAAGCAAAATGTATGTGTACCGCCGTAGCAGCGATAGGTTCAATTGCATTGTACGCTACTCGCCGTGTATTACACGGCCAAATGCCTTTTACTAATACCCCCAATCCTGCGAGAGCAATTACGCAGCGTATAAAATCCGCCACCAACCAAGAGTTGACCCGTCCATCAACCAAGTGAATTGGTCTTCTAATTTAGTGAATTCGTGTTTAAATCGTGAGGTGTGTGAAGCGGTTACAGTTTAAGGTTTGTAACAGTTATGTTAATATTATTAATAAAAAATCGTTCTGGTAAAGTACATACATATTCCTTCTTTTCGAGATTAAGCAAAATGTATGTGTATCGCCGTAGCAGCGATAGGTTCAATCGCATTGTACGCTACTCGCCGTCTATTACACGGCCAGATGCTTTTACTACTACCCCCAATCCTGCGAGAGCAATTACGCAGCGTACCGAAACCGCCATCAACCAAGAGTTGACCCGCCATCAACCAAGTGAATTAGTCTTCTAATTTAGCGAATTCGTGTTTAAATCGTGAGGTGTGTGAAGTGGTTACAGTTTAGGGTTTGTAATAGTTATGTTAATATTATTAGATTTTAATAAAAAATCGTTCGGGTATAAGTACATATTCCTTCTTTTCGAGATTAAGCAAAATGTATGTGTATCGCCGTAGCAGCGATAGGTTCAATCGCATTGTACGCTACTCGCCGTCTATTACACGGCCAGATGCTTTTACTACTACCCCCAATCCTGCGAGAGCAATTACGCAGCGTATCGAAACCGCCATCAACCAAGTGAATTAGTCTTCTAATTTAGCGAATTCGTGTTTAAATCGTGAGGTGTGTGAAGTAGTTACAGTTTAAGGTTTGTAATAGTTATGTTAATATTATTAGATTTTAATAAAAATCGTTCTGGTGTAAGTACATATTCCTTCCTTTCGAGATTAAGCAAAACGTATGTGTAACGCCTGTAGCAAAGAATCGCATTGTACGCTATTCGCCGTCTATTACACGGCCAAATGCCTTTTACTACTACCCCCAATCCTGCGAGAGCAATTACGCAGCGTATCGAAACCGCCATCAACCAAGAGTTAACCCTCCATCAACCAAGTGAATTAGTCTTCTAATTTAGTGAATTCATGTTTACATCGGGAGGTGTGTGAAGCGGTTACAGTTTAAGGTTTGTAATAGTTATGCTAATATTATTGCTACATAATAATTTTATTTTATGCCTGATTTATTTTATTTTTACTTTGAGTTCACATTAATTATTTAACATTATCTATTTTTATATATATTTGTGTATGGTACATTTCATGTCAAATCACTCAGAAAAAAACTTGAGGATCTACGATTTGTCTGAGACTTGCAGGTTGCTACCGGCACCTCAAAAAGCTTGTCGTCCACCCTAAACCCTGGACGGATGAGTGCTATTGCCGAACTATGCAGCCAGCCGCTAAAAGCAGTTTTTACTTGGATCAGTTGGGAGAGATGAATGATGCTGATGGTAAGGTAAGAACTCGGATAACACCATTTGTAAAAATAGAAAAAATTGATCGTTGATCGAAGAATAATAAACAACAACGAGGTATAAGAGGTGAGTTATCCCGACTATTTTCCGCCGTCGTTTTGGTGCACTGAACGAATCCGACGGTTTTCCTTTTACCTATCCTTATACGAGCGCTAATCGTATTTCCCAACATGTCTTTTCCTCTGGTGAGCTGAGTGAGATTTCCTTTCCGTGTGCATCCATTTCATATTAATAGAAATAATTCCTAATCCACGCGATCGTCAATATCATTCATTCATGTACAAAATATCGTCACATCGGCCCGATCCGAAAGCTCGATGCGTATGTTAGAAATATATTTTATTAACGAAATTAACGAGTAATTAAGGCTAATTATCTTATCCTTTGTATGTTTTGATTCCAAATAAAAATGTCTTAAAAAGTGAACTTTTGTGTTCGACTGATTTTGTTACCTAGAGCAAAAAACGCAACGACCTCGTTACATGCTAACATTATTAATTTTCGAATAGTCATGGATGCGTGTCTAGGTGGTAGAAAAATTCTTGATGTAGCTGAAGCAGTCCGAAACTTGAAATGGGTTTTTAGTGACAATGCGAACAATTTTGAGTACGAAGCAGAACGAGCTGCAATGAGAACAAGATGTACGGTAGAAGAGTGTACCGAAGAAGCCACAAAATACCACATGGGAGCGAGAATCTGCTAAGATTATCTAGCTGACTTGATATCATGTGTTGCTTTTTTAAAAAAATAAGACCTAGGACTAACCGATTTTTTAAATCATCTCAAAGATGTTTTGTCTAAAAGAAATTGTGAACATGAAGGGACAGATACCATAGATACATGTTGATATAATTAATACATAATATATTTTATTTTGTAGTTTTCATTTCAAAACAACATATCGTTAAAATTGGAGGATTTATAAAAAAACAAGGAATTAAAAGGAAAAATAAAACAATTCGAAGATAAACAAATAATAAAGTCTTATAGTAAACTGCACTTAAGTAAGTTTCCCAGAAGAATTAAACCATAAATATATACAATGTAATTGTGTTAATAAAATGTGTTAATACTAATTTACTGTTTTATTTTATTTATAAATATGATATGTGACAGATTGTAAATATACTGGCAGTTAATAAAAAAATATTTATAATTAAGAAATAAAACAAAATTATAATACATTTTTTTTATTTTTGCATTAAAAAAGTATTATACAACCAAAATACCTTAGATAAAGCACACATACATTTTTCACTATTATGATAAAAACAAGCAGGTTCCTTAACTTCTAATTATTAATTTTTCTTTTCCAAACCTTTGACGTAAGCTGCATCGGCTGTTCGTGGAATATCTCTTACAATATTTACAAAATGATGAGGGGGTGCAGAACCAAAATTCCAATCAATGCAGTGATGAATCGGTGACCGACGAATTTAACACCAAATATCCATCGGCCTAAGTAGACATATAATTGGGGGCCAAAGTTTCTCTGTCTGAAACTAGGCTAAAAAATGAACAGAAACATATTTTACGTACGCGGTGTTTGGATTTCTTTGTTGAAAGTAGTGCTCAAATTATTAAAAGGTTTGATTTTAAGGACATTTTAAAAAAATTAGAAATCATAGATCCAGTTCATGTAGTTGAAGGTACAACACCTAGTATAGTTCCCTTAGCGAATCTGTATCCAAATCTGATTGAAGAATCGGAATTACAGACACTAGATAACGAATGGCGGTTATTGCGAAATACCAAAAATAATTTCGATCCTTTCGCCACCATAGAACATTTTTGGGTGTCTGTCAGAAACATGCGCTTTGGAGACAACTCCCCAATGTTTAAAACTTTGTCTAATTTTGTACTTAATTTATTATGCTTGCCTCATTCTTCTGCCAACGTTGAACGTATATTCTCCCAACTAAATCTGCTAAAAACAAAACAGCGTAATAAGTTAAGTACAAACAGTATTTTAGGGTTGCTTCACAGCAAGACTTATATGAAAAATGAATCGTGCTATACTTTTAATACTAGAGAGCTTATAAAGCTGCATAACTCAGAAATGTATAAACAAGTATCAGAGTTAACTGACTCTGATTCAGATTAATTTTGTTTTTTATGCAAAGTCTGTGATTGTAATTTTATTTTTAATAATTTGTTTAAGCATAGCCGTGCGGTACACGTCTTTTCAATATGATGAAAGTCTTCGAAATGTCACCCCTTCAATAATATTGAAACCAATCTTTTATTTTTATTTAGTGAAACTACACAAAATGAACGAAAACTTTTTTTTTTAAAACAAAATATAATTTAAATTAAATTAAATATGTATTAACATTTACAAAAATTATAATTTTATCCTTCTGAATTTAATTTTGGCAAACTCGTCAATCAGATTGGTGTAGTCCAAAGTAGCAACTAGTGAGGACTCTATAGAAATAATTGCTATTTTTTTAGTTTTGTTTATCTTATAGTCTTCGTAGTTTTTAATAATTTTAGGTTTGAAAAACTTTTCCCCCCAGGCTACTGAGACAAGGTGTGTTAATAAAATTCTTAGTGATAGGTTTTAAATTTACCTCTGTTAAAAGCTCATCCACATATTTTTTGTAATCAAATTGACGCTTTTTTCTTCTGGCTCGAATTTCATTTTCAGCTGGAAATTCGGAACTTATATCAAGAAAAGTTTATTGTAAAAGTTTATCATGAAAAAGTTTTATTGAATGGTTCAATTTGTATTTTGATTTTACTGATTATGCCGCCCCCTTGTGATGTCGCCTGGTGCGACTGCTTCACCGCATTATAGCACGGGCACGGCCCTGTGTTTAAGAGGATTGCATTTTATATTATAAAATCCAATAGGAGCGATATATGTGTAGCAATGTAAGATTTTTTGTTTGAACTACAGCTTTGTTTAGTGTAAACTAGCCTTAAGATAATTATTTTGTTCAATTTATTTACATTTTTTTGTTTTTTTGAAATCATTAAAAAATCTCCTGTTATCTTCTGTTTTTTTATGTCCTATCCTTCTCTTATGAGAAATTTTCATCTGGCAACACTGAACTCCGACCGCCAAGGATCGTTTATTTATATTTCAAAGAACCTGTTAAATTCGTTAAATAAATACTAAATTCATACGTTAAGCGTTTTCATGCGAACAAATTAATAAATTACAGTCCATTAAATACAAGTACATGATGATCCTTCGGCCGAATATTGTGTTTATCGGCGTGAATAATTAAACGTAAAATCAAAGTTATTCGGACACGTGAAAGACAATTCCCAGAACGGGCTTATAGTGCATACGCGCGCGGGGAGAGGAGACAGCAGCTAGGCGAAGTGACAGAACAACAAATTGTGAGCCGGGTAAGTTCCTTAACGAAATCTATTCCACCAAAAAATATAGAATTTATTTCTTTTTGTGTTAAATATTGTTTCGACAATTTTTGCTCGATTCTTGTGAGATTTCGTTGGTTTTAATTATTGAAGTTATTTAATGTCAATAATACTAAATAGGGGGGAACAAATTAAATCGATAAAAAGACAGAGGTACAGTAAAAGCTAAATTGACCCATTTCAAACAATTTTTAGACGGTTTGGAAGCGAGGACATGGGCCGGAACTCATATCTCGGAAGACGCGATTCCCGTCTGAGGTCCGAAATAGCGGAGCTGAAAGACACGATGGTCAAGTCTCACAGGCAGTTGGTGGACCGGATAGACGACCGGTTCAACGAGCTGATGGAAGCCCAGAAGCCCAGAACACCCAGAAGCCAGAACCCAGAAGCCCAGCGGACAACAAATGTCAACAACAGGCAAAGGTTTACCCATCAAAACTACCGAAGCCACAAACAGAGACGAAAAAGAAGACAGCGACCGAAAAGTCACCGAAGCCACAACCAAAAAAGAAAAAAGAGGACTTCCCACCACTGGCAACCAACATCCCTAAAGACGAGGCAACATCATGGGAACGGAAAGCAGAAGATGCCATGAGGGCCCATTCTCCCCCAATAACGGACATGCTCATCCTGCCACGAGGACCAGCAGACCCGATCTACAAACCGACGATCCAGTCCCCCCAGCGACAAACGCAAATGGAGATACGCTTACCTTGCCACAGCCAAATGATACAGAGACAGAGGACATGGAAACGAACCAAAACGAAGAGACCACCGTGTTGCCTGCACAACAGGCAACACCATACCGAAAGCCGCCTGTAATCAAATTACAGAGCGTAAGCGAGACAGGGGCTATCCTCACCATGGCCCAACAGCAAAAGGTTTACACGGTAAACAGAATATCTAGAAGTGGTAGGGAAACACTTATCCAGGGGAAAAGCCCGGAAGATTACAGAAAAATGGTGAGGATTGTAGAAGAGTATGCAAAGACATACACAGACCAAAGGTTGATTGACAGAGGTTTATGGAATCAGGACATCAGAGATGGAGTGCGATTATGTGCACTCCACAAAAGAGTCACATGGCAAGGCAATTGACGTGTACATACCAGAACGGTGTTATATGATCGTTCGGACTGCAAAAACCAGTAAACCTTACCACAAGGTAATTGACATGGATTATTCTGACCATTTAGATTATAAGAACTATAGCAACCAGGTAATTACAAACAAGTCTCAAACAGAACAGGGAAAAATGAGGTGGACAAAAGTTAAATGGACGTGTACATACCAGAACGGTGTTATATGATCGTTCGGACTGCAAAAACCAGTAAACCTTACCACAAGGTAATTGACATGGATTATTCTGACTATTTAGATTATAAAAACTATAGCAACCAGGTAATTACAAACAAGTCTCAAACAGAACAGGGAAAAATGAGGTGGACAAAAGTTAAATGGATCAGTATCGTAAAAGTTGCCCCAAAATTATTTATTTTAAATATAGATCAAATGACAACGAATTTGACTCGCTAAAACTTGAAAAAAGACAGCGCAAAAGAGTACCCGATTTTGCAGTATCAAAGTTATATCTGGCGAAGCCTAAAATAAATAAAAATAAATTAAAAGACCTTTTAAAACTATGTAAAAATGGCAGTGTTCCATCTACATACCACAAGGTTTATAAAAACTTGGAACCCGAAGATGACGATGGACAAGAATTGCCCAATACAGAGAGTAATGAAAGTGATTAATTGGTAATATTAATAGATGAACTATCAGATGAGAAATGTTACATAGTTGTTAAAAAATAATATTTAATAAAAAGCATAAAAGGATCTTTAATAAGTCCTTAGAAAATCCAAGAGTTTGTTGCATCGATAACATGGATAGTTTTTATTAACGGAAAAATAACAAAAAATATCTAAGATAATTGTTTTTGTTTTATCTTTTCCTAAGAGCTTATTTAACGACACTCGTATTATTTTACTAATGATAAAGTGATTGGTGCGTAATATTTAACATACGATGATGATAAAAGTAGTTTTTTATGTTTTCATCTTAAATTGTTTTTTTTTATTTAATTTACATTTTCTTGTCTTCTGATTCTCATTTTGATATTTTGTAAAGATTTTTTTCATACAGCCTATTTACAAGGCCTACTGACAATAAATTATTTTGCCTTTGGGAATATAGCCATGTTAGTCTAGTTATTGACTTTGTAAATTGATTGTCGTTTTTCTTTGTATTATTTGAATTAATAAATGTTGAGAACCTAAATGCGACCATTTTTACAATATTACTTATTCACTTTTAATTATAACAAGATTAACAGATGTTGTAGATTATAACAAAATTTAGAGGCTTTTCCACTAATGGTCAGTGTCTCACCCAATAATTCTGAGGCTTGACGCTTTTGACTGCCACATAAGATTCTCACTATTTTGTTACTGTTCAGTGGTCAAAAGGTCTAATACACATATCTTTTAAGTAACAACTTGAACATGAATTAATGTAATCAAGTAAACAGATATAATCTAAAATCATGTATATTTAAAATTTAGTCTTCAAAAGCAATAAATTCATACTTAAAATTTGGTTGTGGACATGGTGCCCAAAGTCCACAAGTTGTGTTGTGGTCAGAACTCAGTACAACTCTTCGAGTAGCAGTAGTGTTTTACTTTTTAGGGTACAATTACTTTGTAAGAGATTGAATTGTACCGAGAAAAGGCTATAAAAAGAGCGCGATCTCTCGGTTCGCTCACCACTGCACTAAGCCGAGGTATCACCCTTGACGGCGAAATTTACAATGTCGAAATGCCGCATAATTCCGATCCAACCATACCCACCCCCAAATATTGCAGCAAATGCTGCACGAACGGTCACTCCATCGACGAATGCCCTCAAAAAGCATTCGTCTGCCCTCACTGCGGCGGTAACCATAAGTCAAGCGCCTGCACAACTCAAAAAGAACCCAAATGCCCAAATTGCAGCGGTGAACACCCTGCATACTCCAATCAGTGTTCACAAAGACACACAATTCCAACCGTACCACAACAAGTACAGCCACTATCGATCGAAAGATCATTCCCTCCTTTTGAACTACCCACGGAAACAAAAAACATCTTGTCAATCCAGACCGCTTTGTTGCTGAATCTGCTGCCGGAACTCCGTGAGCAGATCGCTACCATCACGGCTAATCTAATTAGCCAAGTCTATGACCACTCCACTGTGGTTCATGGACATGGAAGCAATGTCAAACTGACATTCCACCCCAACCACTAAGCGCTCCCCTTTATGGATTTCACCCTAGGTGCAGTAAACTGTCAGGGTCTCTCCAAAAAGAGACCCCTTACCAAGAATATCCTGTCGAAACATAACATATAAATCCTTGCACTCACAGATACTCTGTCGAAAAGCGATCCACATTTCGCAGGATATTCGATCATTAATCGAAACCGCTCTCAGGTTTCACGTGGGAATGGTATTCTCGTTAAACACGGAATACCACACAGCGCACATACATACCCACCAAATTTTCGTCCACCTGACGTGGACTTCCTGGCAGTTGACGTGCACATCCCCAACAACGAAACCCTCACGATAGTCTCTTACTACAAACACCCGGATCAACCACTCAACAGGCATTTGCTAGAGTATTTTTCAAGGCTCGGCAAGGCCGTGTTGATGGGCGATCTGAATTGTAGACATACACAGTTTGGTGATCACCGTCAAAACCCAGAAGGCATCCGCCTCACGGATTTTCTACTAGACCTTCCAATCTCTCGAATCACCAACACTGAATACACGTTTCTGAACGCCGCTGGGGCCTCTATTGTCGACCACATCCTAGTTACTAGTAACATTCTGGATCGGTTCGAGGATAGATGCCACATAGGTGACTCAATAACGTCAGACCACGTACCAATTCTTGTCAACACTGACATACTAATTCCAAAACAACCCAACCCTCCAAGAACTATAAGAGACTATCGTCACGCTAACTGGACTGAATTCCAAAATTTCATCACTCAAAATCTCCCTATGTTAGGCGAACTTGATACTAACGATAGTATCGACACCAGTGCAACCGAAATTGAGAACCTCATCACCGAGGCGATCACGCACGCAATTCCACTTAAACAAATAACCTATGCATCACCGGCAATTCCACAATACATCATTGCCAAAATCCAACAAAAAAGACGTCTTCTACGTCAATACAAGGCCAACAGAAATCCACTAATCAAAACAGAGTACAACCGAATCTGCGCCAGGATAAAGAGAGAGATATCTAACCTAACGGCTCGCCGGTGGGAAGATGCTACCTCAAAACTGGACTACAGAGACGGTAGTAAATTCTGGCACAAATTCAAAGTCCTAACAAAACAAAAACTATCTCAACCATCCCATCTGTTGGTCAACAATCACATAGTCAATTCCCAAGAAGGGAAAGCCGAAGCATTCAGAAATTCGCTTCAAAACAACTTTCAAACCACAGACAACCCGAACTTTGATCGCTTATTTAAACTCAACACAGAATACATATTAAATGTTACTCTCAACCACCACATTCCAGTCTATGATCCTATCATGGACCCCCTCACAAACAAGGAAACGGAGAGATTCTGCCAGATGGGCAAAAACAGCGCTCCCGGACCTGATGGCATCAACCGAAGGTACCTCAAAAAACTTCCAGAGAGTATCATCCCTCTTCTAACTAAAATATTCAATGCATGTCTCAAAAATAGCCACTTTCCTACTCCTTGGAAAGTGGCCAATACCATCATGCTTTTGAAAAAAGGCAAACCCCCAACCGACGTGGAATCCTACAGACCAATATCTTTAATCAACACTCTGGGTAAAGTTCTTGAGCTAATCCTAAAAGAGAGGCTCAATGACTTTCTCCAAAACCAGAACATCATACCAAAATTCCAATACGGATTCCAGTCTGGTAAATCTACTAAACATGCATTAATAGATTTCACAACTAAAGTTACCCAAACCATCAACGATGGTTCATTCGCCATAGCCACATTCCTGGATGTGCAGAAGGCTTTCGATCAGGTCTGGCACGACGGACTTATTCGGAAACTTCTGGACATCGGGCTACCATTACAATTTACCAAAATTGTACACTCATACCTCCACAACCGAACTGTCAGAGTGAAAATAAGCGAGCAAAAGTCCACCTCTTTCACTCCACAAGCTGGAGTTCCCCAGGGTTCAGTCCTAGCACCGCTGTTGTACATCATCTACAACAGCGATATCACCAACCAAAATATCCCAGGTACTCGGCTGTTTCTGTATGCAGACGACACGGCTCTGCTCACAACAACTTCTCGATACAACCCAAGACTCATCCATAGAAGAGCCCAGGCTCTGTTGGACGGGGTCGGAGATTGGTGTTGTAAGTGGAGAGTCATGCTGAACGCGAACAAAACAACAACAATTGTGTTTCGCGCCCCTTCTGTGTCACAAAGAATCATAATTAATGAAGACGACCAATATCCATTGAGACTGTTGGGAGAAAGGCTTGTTGTTAGCCCGACTGCAACCTATTTGGGAGTACTGTTCACCAGGACTCTTAACTGGGACGCAGATCTAAAGGCAACTTTAGATAGGGTAAGGAACAGGGCCAGACTTCTCTACCCTCTCTCTGGACGAATTGGCAAGACACACAAAAAGACTCTCATTCACACTTACAAGACCTTTATTCGACCCGTAATGGAGTACAAGTCATGCCTCTACTCTCTTTGCACAAGAGCAAAACAAGAGAGGTTGTTGCGAGCGGAACGTAGAATCTTGCGTATATGCAACTACGAGCACTGGAGATATCCCTCAAACGAAATCCATAACATTTCAAACATCCCCAAAATCACCGAGAGAATAAACTCTCTGAACAGGAACTTCACAATCAGAGTAATTAACGATCCCCCTCCGACACTTAAGAAACTCTCAAATGTTCCTGTTCATCTTCCGGCCACGTACTCTACCGAAAGCCCAAACACAAAAAGATTCATTTACCGTCTGCTCTAATGCAAACATGCATTGACGAACTCCCGGTAGAGTACGAAAACATCCTCGAGGCTACCCCGTTAGCCTACCGTACCCACCTTTAACATATCCTCTTCCCTACCCCGAACAGGGAGAAGTTGGTTTTTTGCGGTTTCCCAACTTCATTGCACAATTATACCTGTTCGTCCCAGGAAAATAGCCGCAACTATTTTCTCCACTCGAACGCTCACTGTCCACGCTGCGCTCAAAGCCACCTCCTGACCGCCGACGAGGGACGCAGGTTCGCCTGTCGTTGTACAAGGGTTTCTAGGGAGACTGGTCGAGAGCAAAGCACGGACAGTACACGTAAATGTCTATGGAACCAACAACAATCCATCAAACTTTCTTCTCTGTTGACTTTTTAGCCTTCTGGACACCACCGTCCGGCATAACCCAGGAATCCAAAAAACACCAGGTACGGCACTTGCCCCAGTGTGTTTTTCGGACTGTTTGCTTTTGCTGCCACATTTTACATTCACTACAAACCCTGAAGAGGACTAAATCCTCGGGTACAATCATTGAACGCATTTCTACATAGCATTATATCTATACACGCAAATCAAACAATGATAGTAGTCGGTTCGCTCTCAGTCGGGTCCTGCACCTCGCGGGCTTACGTGCCCAAGAACTGGGGCCTTGCACCCCAGTTAACCAGTTCTGGGGCTGGTTTTAGTATTTAAAGCTGCTTTTTCATTTTTATCTTTGATCATGAGCTTTTGCCCCCTTAGTAAAGGGGCAACATTCTATTACTATGTAAGAAATTGAAGACTATGTCTATGTAAAGAATTGAAGTGTTGTCTAAGTATATGACTATGTATAGAAATGAAGAGCTTTGGGTTGGTTCCTCTCAGAACGTTACGCTTGTAATGTTCTGTATTTACTGAATTAATTAACGGATACTATAAACGCTATGTATTTATTTGCAGTTTAAAAAGTGACAAATATGCAAGATGTGATCTGTTCTGTAGTCGTGTGAATACTGGGCTTTTCGGCTTTTCGGCTTTTCAACCCTTAGTGCGAAGTGCGTACGCATCTATTCACTGTGAGTAATTCAATTTGGGGACGAGTGACACGTACAGTAATTGTAATTGTACATAATTATAATGCTAAGCTTTCGTGAACCACCCTGTACATTTAAATTTATGTTTAAAAAGTGCACATTTATAATAATAGATATATAAAAATCGACGCATCTCAGCGATTTTTATAATTCTTAATATGTAAAATTAGTTTTGGATAAGTCAGCAGAACGTTAAAACACCTAAAATTAAAAGATGATGCAAAATTCATTATTAAAATAATAAATAATTATTTAAATCTGAAAACTTTTCGTGGAGCCCCTTTCTGGTAATATTCTTAAATCTCTGACTGTGACAATTTATAAGATAGGAGACGACGAATAAAGAAGGTGAAAAGGACTCTACAATATACAGTCACATTCCGCCTTATTCGTCTAGGAAAAGGTCCGAAAGATAGTTTCTAGTGCCTACTCAAAAATCTGAGTAAAAATATGAAAGACAGTTTCTGTTTGCTTCCGATTCAAAGGTGGTTCCTGAATGGTACCATGGTGGGAGGTCAGCGTATTACAGTAGAATTTGCAAAGTCACGGTTGCGTCGAAGTCCGGGGTGGGGCGGCAAATGTTTTCGATGCGGGCGCATCGGACATTCCGTAAAGCAAAGTCCCAAAGGAATGGGACATGCAAGATACCCTTACCTCCACTGCCACCAATGCCGTCGGAGTACATGGGACCATTTTGAGGTAAGATGATGTCACGTGAACATTTTTATTTTATTTTATTTTTATATTTTATTATTACGGTACAGTATGTGGATGCACCACTTTTTCAAAGCGGTCTCGGAGCTCGGAACTCCTCGGAGGGCCCCAGACTACCCCCAGTCAGGACCTGAGTGGGCATGGGGGCTGTCAATCCCGAGGATCAACGGAGAGCCTTGGTCGAACAAAGAGTAAGTTTCAGTAGCTCGTCCGGAACAGTTATTTTTGGGTTCTTACTTTTGGGTTCGATGCTTACCGACACCCAAAATGCAGGCCTACAGGAATTTATTTTTTACAACGCAAAAAGCCATTTCTGAATATTTACTGAATAAAAGTTATAGGTACTCAAGATGAGTGATAATAGTAATAATACTAATAATCAAACTCCTGAGGCCCACAGTCAGGACCTGAGGGGGAGTGGGGTGTTAATCCTGAGGTTCTACGGAGAGCCCTGATTGAATGGCCAGCCTAAATATAAAAATAGCAGACCTAACCGAATGACATCAAAAAAAGACGGTAGAGAACTGCTCCTCTACATGTTGATCTATTACGAAAGTGATACAGAAATATTCAAAAGACTAACGAATTTATGCCACATGAAAGTAGAAATAGAGGATGAAATCAAAAATAAGAACGAAGTGTTGCAGTGCTACAACTGCCAAAACTTTTTCCACGGCTCCAGAGCATGCAAATTTTACTCCAGATGTGTGAAATGTGGAGAAAACAATGCCACCAGAAATTGTGACAAGGAAAATAACACACCAGCCAAATGTGCAAACTGTGGTGAGGCTCACACAGCCAGCTAGAGGCTGCAAAAAAGCGCCAAAAAAAAGGGTTAAGACCCAACAAGCACCCAGAAATATAAGTACACACAACGTACAAACAACATCAAACATAAGTTATGCCGCAGCCACACAAGGCAAAAAAGACGCTCTTGCAGAGAACAAAGAGGTACTAGCAGCAGTACAAGAACAAATGAAAATGTTCGCCGGCATGTGTGAACAAATGACACAATTCTTCCATGCACTGGGGCTACAGAAAATCGCATAATGTCAGAACAGTTGAAAGATCTACCAATTATATCATATAACTCTAGCAGTTTACGTCGGAAGCTGAATATACTAGATGAGTTTACCAACAGACTCAATATAGATGGCATAGCACTGCAGGAAACAAAACTCACCGAAAAAGTGAAAACCCAATTCCCGGGCTATGACATCTATAGAAAAGACCATATATCTATTTCGGGCGGCACGGCTATCATGGTGAAAAAAGGGATAAAACATCAACATGTTCCGACACCGGATGGTCTGGTCACCCTAGAAGCAACAATAGTTCGGATCTGTGCGGCTGACGAAACGCTGAAAATAGCCTCGGTGTACGTCAGACCGCAAGACCCGATCTTTGCGGAAGATCTAAACCTAATATTAGATTCAGACGAGCCAACAGTCATCATAGGTGACCTAAACGCGAGATCTCCCAACTGGTTTGAGAGAAAACCAACCGAAATGGAAAACTACTTTGTGGCTGTCTTGAGAGGAAAGAGAATACGTATGCAATTGGACCAGTTGAACCAACACATTTCCAAGCAGAAATAGGTACCAACACACTTTGTTGGTAACACACTTTGTTGGACATTGCAATTCTACACAATATTGGACAACAATATGAAATACGAATAAATTGAAGTAAACGAGGGCGATAGTAGTCACAATCCAATTATGCTGACCCTAGGAGCAATAGAACTTTATCACATACAACCGTACACGAAAAAAAGGACAAATTGGCCTAATTTCAAAAGAGTCACCAGTGAAAAATCGGCGATATTCCAAACATCAATAATATAACGGAATTTCAGACAGGTCAATGAAAGACCATAGCGCGAACCTAAACAACGAGACCGTGTCCGGCAAGCACGAGCTGGATGGCCAGACCTTGCGGCTGCCCAGCTGACGAGGAAAACAATACGCAAGTATTGTCAAATCGGCAGCTGAGTGACCGACACACACTAAAGTCCGAAGGGAGAGACACCAATCCAGGTTGGTCTTTTTCCGTTCGGAACACACACTTAGGGACTTCAGTCCAAAATCATGAGAAACATAAATAAATTCAGTAAAGTAATTAGGGAGAAAAGCTAAACAGCTACCCTTACAGATAGGTGGCCTAACCACAATCAAGACAAGACGGAGGGTGTTTTCATTACCCCAATCACCCGACGTAAAAAGTTCAAAGCCTCCCCTTCGTATGCCACACAATGGGGAGGGGTGGAGGAAAAAACCTGGGGTCAGATAGGTACCGCTCCGGAAAGAAATTCTTCGGGAGCGAGACCGGTTTGATCTTCGGACATGTGGGTCCCGCTGACTAGCAGTGGTACACACATGTTCCTAGAGGTTGGCTTGAACGCGTATGTGTGTGTGAAAACAGTCGCGACTCGAACGAGCAGCAGCACATACGTGACGTAAGCCGCGAGAGCGCCAAAGCCGTTGTCAAGCAAGCTAGTGGGCGGAGCCTGCTTATAGCTTGCAGCACGGCTGTGTGACGTCACTGGCGCAGCGAACAAAGGAAGGAAGAAAAATAATGTGAAAAAGCCACGTGGAACGGCGTCTGTTATAGTGTACAGGGATATTGAGGGACTACGGTCCATATAGTATCCTTCTAAATGTAGGAAATATCTTTCAGGTCATTGGTACACTATAAAAGACTGAAACATACGGGAGACACCTGTGGTCCGACACTGTAGAACCTGTAAAAAGGTTAGACATCCCCGGCCCCTGGCTCTGGTGTCTGAGAACCTCAAGAGGAACCCACGCTCGAGAAGAGAGCGCGTGAGCATCCGAGTAGGTGGGGAAGGTCACCCCGAAGCCGTCGACCACGTGATCACGGTAGAAAAAAACACAGTCATCCACGATACCCTATCACTATGCAAGACAACGGAAGCGTCACACGCTCCAAAATTCGGAACCGCGAGGCTGTTCCGCATCTTTTCAACGAGAACGTTTATTTGTCTTGTCCTAAAAGGTCTGTTCTGTTTGATCAATCCTCGATTTGGCGCAGGAAATGATACAACGTTAAAGAAGGAAATGAAAAACGACCTGAAAAAGATTATTACAGAAACGGATGAAGAAAAATTTATGTAATTACCCGATAACTATTTAACGAAAATAAAAATGCAAATGAGACATACTTTTCAATTATTTAAAAAAGTAAATAATTATATGAAATCGTACATATTTTAAGACACTTTAAGTCTACTTTTTTCTAGGAAATACTTCAGTCTATACAGAGAATAAAAACGTGGGCTCATTGTTATAGAAAAAATTCTGGAAATAATACCAACATGTCCCTGGAGTCGCTGAACAATCAACTGAAGACCAACTACCTAAATAGGACTGTAACAGGGAGAATCGAGAAATTATTGGATACTATGGATGAGCTAGAGGAGGTAAAAATGTGGAAGAGGATTGTGGACATGAAAGACCAAACGCGAACAATTATCAGGGCAAGATTATAATGCATGCTCAGAGGGGGCAAAAAATATCAAAAGGGAAATGGACGTTACGAAGAATATGGAGGTTACGAACAATGTGGAGGAATGTGGGCAATATCACGTAAGATCCCTTAAGGATCTTAATATATTACAAAGTGTAACTTTAAGACAAGTGTGTGAAAGTGAATGTAAGATGTTTTGTAGAGCTTGCAAAATTTGTATACACCGTTATCAGTGTGACTGTAGAGTATACTAGGTGAGGAATACCTTGTGTCAGCATGACGCGGTTCCCCATCTTTCCAACGAGAACTACCCTCCCCTTCGTATGAAAATATCCGCGACCCAAATCAATTAACATTTGAAGGGCACAGGCGAAAAACCCCGTTAGTCAATTTTTTTTGTTTTGTTTAGTTTGTTTTACCAAACTCATCGGGAACAAACCGATAAATTGTTTTTTTTAACTATAATAAATTTAAGTGGTAAAAATTTCATTCGGACATCTGTGTCCACAGGTTTTTAGATTCGATAGATTTCAGAGTATTGATTTTGATAAATAAAAGACAATTCTGTATTTTTATCTTAATGTTTTGCTTTATTTCTTTTCCCTATTTTATCCCGATTAGGATCAACTGAGAGATACTGAACCCACGAGAGAAGATAAGTATAACGTGAGATAATTTGGATTTTTTTTAATAGTATAAAAAGGCACCCTGACATTTTTTATTCAATTTTTATGTATGATTTGCGACAATTAAATAATTAATCAAATAAATAATAATTAATATAAATTTAATAAGAAGCAGATCATAACAACATGGCGAGCCAACGTTAGGGCATTAAAGTATCTCTGGTTGTGAATTTGAAGGGAATAGGAAACGGAAAAACAGGTGAAGGAAAATTTATTTGCCCGTCGGAAAAAGTTGATATATTTAAAATTTTTGAAATATTTGTTTGACTTAATTTTTTTTATCTAGGTACAATTTTACGTATTTATTTTATTTTTGATTGATTTGAATTTTGAAATATTTAAAAATTTGTGGGATAAATTGATTATATTTGGGGAGAGAAAAAATTTTCGTCTCGACAGCATACAGGGTATTTTCGAATTTCATATTAGGCGGGGATAAATTTTAAATACATGTCGATAACAACCAGAAGCAAAAGCAAAGAAAACAAAAAACAAGAAGAACATATAGAACAAGAAGACATTTTTGAAACAAAAATCATGGCATCAGAACAACAGGAATTATCAGGAATAGATAAACTATTACAACTGATGCAACTCCAGTCACAAAAACTGGATGACAATCAAAGAGAAACAAAACAAGCAATGGATGAAGCAAAAAGGACAATGGATAAAAATCAGGAAGAAACATCAAAAGAAATGGATGAATCACAACAAAAAATGGAACAGAAAATGGATAAAGTGGAGAAAAAAATGGATGACAATCAACAGGAAACAAAACAAGCGATAGAAGAAAACAACAGAAATATAGCGAGTATAAAAAAGGAAATGATTAAAAAAATCGAAGATATTGCAGAAAAGAGCGAGAAACAGGAGATAGAGATTAAAGAAATCAAAATCAAAATGAAGGAGATAAAAAATTGCCAGAAAAAGGAACTAGAAAATTTGGAAACCAAATTTGAAAATGCTTTACAAGAGGACAGACGAGAAATAGAAAGACAAATGGAGGAAATCAAGAATCAACAAAATTCCGGAGAAAGAAGGGAAACGATTATCCATAGTACAGAGGATGTGAAAATAAGATTTGGCGGGGATGTAAAAAAAGTACACCCAGTAATTTTCATAAACAATTTAAAAAAGAAAATACGACACATCGGTAACTTCGAGACAGCCAAAGAAACGATAAGGAACCATCTTAAAGATGAGGCAAGTTTATGGTTCGATAGCAAAGAAGAAGAATTGGACAATTGGCATAAATTCGAACAAAAGTTCCTGAGTTATTTCTGGGGAAAAATACAACAGCTAGAAATAAACAAGGAATTGCAAAATGGGAGGTACCATGATAGGATGGGTATTTCAGAGAAAACATATGCACTACAATTATATAATAATGCAAAACATCTACAGTACAATTATTCGTCCGAACAGCTAGTAGAACTGATAGCCAGACATTTTGAAGATACCTTAGAAGATCACATAACTTTACAAAACTACAAAGATATCGACAGTTTGTGCCAATTCTTACAAATACGAGAAGCAAAAATGAGAGAAAGAGAAATAAGAAGATCGCAAGATAATTATAGACAACGCGAAAATCGAGACTATAGAGATAGAAGACAGAACTTTAGGAGAGATTATAGAAGAAGAGAAAACGAAAATAGAGACAACGGAAGAGGAAACTATGAACAAAGAAATCGGCAATGGAACGAAGACAGATATCGAGAAAACCAGAATAGAAATAACACCCGCACAAATCAAGAGGACAGAAATGATAATAGAAGGAATCAACAGGAAAATCGTGGAAACCGATACGGGTCCGACAGACAAAGAGAAAACAGAAGAGCGGTAAACAACACGCAAATATATGAATATTAGGATGACAGACAAAGCGACGGAAGAAGAAGCGAAGAAGAACAGCAAGCGTCTTTTCACGAAAGCGCTCACTAAAAACAAAAGAGCAAACAGGAATTTTTTGTCACCCGAAGGAATTTATTAAATTAGCAGGAAATAATGATAAAGGAAGTGGATCTAATTTAAAATTGGTAGATGGTTTTATAAATGAGAAACCGATTAAAATTATGATTGATACTGGTTCAGAAATTACTTTGATTAACAGGAAAGTAATAGAAGAGGTTGATTTGACGAATTTGATTTACGAAATTCCCAGGGTAAATTTAGTGGGCGCAAATAAACGGACTTTGGCAACAATAAATGAAGGAATACGAATAAGGGTTCGATTGGGGAAGAAATTTTATGCACTACAATGTGTTATAATGCCAAACATGATGCATGATATGATCGTAGGAGTGGATGAATTGTCAGAAAAACATGTGGTGATAGATTTAAAAAATAACACGATGAAAATCACAGATGGAAAAGAAGAAGAACCTAACATTCTGGAAATGGACAAGGAACATGAGAAACGGAAAAAGGATAATGCAGACAAAAAACAAACGGTGGAAATGAATTTGGCAATTAAGCAAGGACAGAAAAAGAAGAAAAGAAAGCAGGAGAAGATAAGTAAAAACTATGAAGCTCGGGATGCCTCGAAAAAAGAGATGAGCCCAGAAGAAGAAAAAGAAGAAAAAATATTGACAAATGAAAATGAAGCTTGGGATTCCTCAAAAGAAGAGATGAGCCCAGCAGAAGAAAAAGAAGAAGAAATATTGACACAAGAAAATTAAGATTGGGATTCCTCGAAAAAAGAGATGAGCCCAGAAGAAAAAGAGATCAGAGTAGAAAAAGAGGGCGAAAAAGATACCATGGAAACTGTGGTATTTGAAGAAGAAGTATGCAAAATGGAGGAGGCAGAATACACAATAAACATGTGTAAATAATCGGAGGAGAAAGAAATAAAATTGATATGTGGAGAAGAAAAGGGGAAGGAACTGCGTGAAATATTGAGGGAGTATGAAAATTTAATAAATGAAGAAAACAGAGTAGCCAAAAAGTATGAACATTCATTTGAGGTGAAAGACTTAGGAAATTTTCGATCGAAAACTTACCCCATCCCATATAAGTACCGACAGGAGGTGAAAGGAGAAATCAATAAAATGTTAGAAAATCAAATCATAGAGAGATGTGACTCTCCGTATATCAACCCAATCGTGATTGTTAAAAAAAGTAGTGGAGAATTGAGGCTATGTTTGGATGCCCGGAATATAAATCAACACACGGTATCTCAATATGAATCACCTCTCAACATCGAGGCTATTTTTGGGAGAATTACAGGATCACATATTTTTTCTAAGTTTGACTTAAAACATAGTTTTTGGTTGATACCTTTAGCAGAAAAATGTAGAAACTACACCGCTTTTTCGATCGATGGTATTGTGTACCGATTTAAAGTAGTGCCTTTTGGGTTACAAAGTGCTTGTGCAGCACTGGTAAGAGCTCTGCATACAATATTAAACAGGTATGAAGATTTTATAGTACACTACATTGACGACTTACTAATCTTTTCACCAGATAAATCGAGTCATTTAAGACACATAAAAATTATATTAGAAGAGCTGGACAAGGCCGGATTAAAATTGAATATTGAAAAATGTCAATTTTTTCAAAAAGAAGTGACATATTTGGGTTTTAAATTGGAAACAAAAACAGTTAGTTTAGCCGAGGACCGGATAAAACTCATAGATCAATACCCAAGGCCAACGAATTTAAAAACATTGAGAGGTTTTCTTGGTACGATCAACTATTTCAAAAAACTAATTCCTGATTTGAGCCAGAAGGAGATTCCATTGATAAAATTACTGAAAAAAGGTGTTAAATGGAATTGGAAAGAAGAACAAGAGAAAGCTTTCCAAATATTAAAAGAAGAATTCTCGAAAGGAAATAAAATATATCATCCCATGTACAATTTACCTTTCATATTACGAACTGATGCGTCCATCCAAAAATTCGCGGGAGTTTTGTCGCAGATACAGAACAATCAAGAAGTGCCAATTTGTTTTATTTCCCGGGTGACAAAAACACACGAAAGCAAATACAGTGTGACTGAATTAGAGTTTGCTAGCTTACTTTTTTGTGTAAATAAGTTAAGGTTTTATCTATTGGGAGCAAAATTTACAATTGAGACAGATCACGCAGCTTTAGTGCATATCATGAAAAATCGACTGGTTAACAATCGTATACATCGAGGAATTTTGTTGCTGCAGGAGTATGATTTTGAGTTTCGATACATAAAAGGAAAAGACAACATTATAGCCGACGCTCTCACACGTGATGAAGACACTGGAAAAAAGGAAGGAATTGTTTTTCAGGTGGGACTAAATATCTTGACACAAGAGGAAGGTGTATTTTCGTTAAACGAAATAAGAATAAATCAAGAAGAGCTGGAGGAAAAAGAAAAAAGAAGAGCGGAGAGAGAAAATGACATATTCTTCAAAAGAATCGATGGAAAGGAACTATATTTGGTAACACAGACATTGGCAGAGAGGATCATACAAAAATTACACAATGACAATGGGCATATCGGTAGCAGGAAGGTTTGGCTGGTTTTTCGAGAAAACTATATCTGCCGAAAGGATTACCGGATTGCCAAAGAAGTGACCCAAAAATGCGAAATATGTCAAAAATATAAAAGCAGAAATTTCAGAAATGAAAATATTGCTAAAAATATTGTATCCCGTCAAAAATTGGATATTGTGGCAATAGATATGGTAAGTGATCTGATAATGACCACGCAAAGGAACAAGCATATTTTGGTGATGGTTGATATTTTTTCAAAATACGTAAAGTTATACAGTTGCCGTACAACAAAGGGGGAAGAAATAATGAGAAAGATTGACAATTTTATAGCCACCGTAGGAACACCAAGAAGAATTCTTTTAGACAATGCGACGTATTTCCGGAGTGAGCGTTTCAAGGGACAGCTTCAAGACAGGGGAATAGGGACAAATTTTGTCAGTATCCGACATCCTCAAAGTAATCCTTCAGAGCGTTTTATACAGGAGACTACGAAATTCCTTCGTATTGCTGCAAATGAACAACATAGACGATGGGACAGGAAAGTGGCAGAAATAGAAAACTACTTAAACACGATTCCAAGTACGGTGACAAAAGAGACTCCGGAATATATCATGAAGGGTGTTATGCCATTACGGCCATAGGAAGAACCTGAGCAGAGGGAATACCAACGAGTATTGGAAATTGTGCAGAGGAGGCTGCAGCGCAGTAATGAAAAATATCTCCAAAGACAAAATCATAATAGGAGACGACGCCCAGTGACTTTTCAGAAGGGAGAAAAGGTGCTTGTAAGGGCATTACGAGTATCAAATCTCACTGGGGACATTTGCGCAAAACTAATGCCTATTTTCGAGGGTCCATACATCGTGCACAATGAAAATGGAATAAACAGTTATGTCCTGAGGCATGTGGATTCAGAAAAGATACGAGGAGTTTACAATATCCATGATGTGTACAAATACCACGAATAAAGACAAATGCATAAAATTTAAGGTAGGATAAGAGAATTAGGTTAGGATAATATGATAAAAAGAGAAAAGTGTTGTTGTCGAGAGAAAATCAATTTTTTTTTGTTGCACTTAATAATACTGATTTTATCTCAAAACAAGGCGGGGATGTTATTGTGTTTGCATTTTATCGATCAAAAGCAAAATAAAAATTAAATTAATTTTTTTTTAAATAACGCGGGCACATAAATTTGATACACCCTGTATATTGAGCTATAAATATTTATTAGAATTTAGTTTGGATGTAAGTAGATTTCTCTTTTAATGAGCTTTCCGATGAACCATTAAAGACTTTTGTGAATAATTAAAGTGAAAATAACGATGTATTTAGATTTAAAATGGAAAAAGATTGTTTAGGGTAGAGGTAATTGTCAATTTCTCGAAATTGATAATTTAAAAGAAATTTGGAATTTTAGTATCTTTGTTTCAACACGAGTAAATATTGTATAGTTCTCAGAAAGTAATTAGGATGATCGGAATAATTTTGAGGGTGACTGTTTTGTTTTGTCGAATGGAAAAGTCGATGTTTCTGATTCTTAGAATGTGGAAGGGGAAAAATGGATTGGATGATTGAGAGTATTTGAAAAAGAAGTCATTATGTTTTTGGCATCGCCAGGGAGCGGTTCGACGTTGTTAGTGGATAGATAGTTACCAGATACCAGTGGCTGTTTGATAGTGGAGAATAGTGTTGAAAAGTGGAACGAGAGACAGATCAAATTGAGACGAAATACCTTTTTGATTCTGTATTATTGTGAGAAGGAGAGCAGAGAATTTTTGGAGTTTTGTTTGAATCGAGTACGTGTCAAAAGAGACCCGGCTTGTTGGAAGATTGGTGCTGGTATGCTGATAGTTTTGAAGCTGGGCAACGGAGAGAGGCTTTGATGAGTAGCCTTTAACATAGTCAACGAGGGAGAGCTGTTTTGCGTCACGAGAAGACATCAGAGTGAGTGAAGCAAAAGGTCAGTCAATTTATGTGAAAGAGATTTTTATGTTCGGAAACTAAATTTTTGAGTAAAAAGCATATGAATTAAAATTCCAATATTTCAAAAAGTAAATAGTAAATATAGGTAGCTTGTGAATACATAAATTTGTTTTGTTTAGTTTGTTTTACCAAAGTCATCGGGAACAAACCGATAAATTGTTTTTTTTAACTATAATAAATTTAAGTGGTAAAAATTTCATTCGGACATCTGTGTCCACAGGTTTTTAGATTCGATAGATTTCAGAGTATTGATTTTGATAAATAAAAGACAATTCTGTATTTTTATCTTAATGTTTTGCTTTATTTCTTTTCCCTATTTTATCCCGATTAGGATCAACTGAGAGATACTGAACCCACGAGAGAAGATAAGTATAACGTGAGATAATTTGGATTTTTTTAATAGTATAAAAAGGCACCCTGAGATTTTTTATTCAATTTTTATGTATGATTTGCGACAATTAAATAATTAATCAAATAAATAATAATTAATATAAATTTAATAAGAAGCAGATCATAATATGATATATATATATATATATATATATATATATATATATATATATATATATATAAAATCTTGTTAATTTTGAGGTTGCAGTCATAAATTTCAGGGGGCAGGATAAGTAAAACTCTTAGTTATTATCAAGCTTTCGCAAAATTTATTTAATAATAACTAAGAGTTTTACTTATCCTGCCCCCTGAAATTTATGACTGCAACCTCAAAATTAACAAGATTTTACATAGTGTCAGTCAATATTACCTAACTGCTTTATATATATATATATATATATATATATTCAAAGTGATTATTTCGACCAAAAACAATAAATAAATCTGTAGGAAATATCAGGTATGTGGTCTATAATAAAAAATCTTTATTTTTTCTAAAAACTCAATATTTCGCACATTTTTTTGATGGCTTCTTCAGGAGTATACCGTAACAACAATTTTAACAACTTACAAAGACGTACAAACTAGATTTTAAAATACTTACAGAAAGTTAAAAGATTTCACAAATAAATAACATTGACAAAAAAATAAAAATTGTTACTGTCATATATTAAAATGCATCTTAAAATTAATATAAGGAAAGGTCTGAAGCACGTTCGTTACAGTAATAAGACAAAATACATAAAATGACTCAAACGCAAAAAATAACAACAAAAGAACAATTAGAGGAATACTATTACTTTAAGTATTAAGGTTAGTTGTTTATTAAGGCGAGTGTTAACTTAATGATTATTGTAAATTTTATTCAATATATTACAATATATGTTACTTAACTGTCCAGTGTCTGTTTTGTAATTTAAAGTTTTTTTATTTTTGTTAATGTGATACATCTCCAGAAATAATCTACTTTTATAGTTATCAGACTGTGTATTATTTGTATATATATATATATATATATATATATATATATATATATATATATATATATATATATATACATTATATATTATATATTATTATTATATATTATATATTATTATATATTATATATATATATATATATATATATATATATATATATATATATATATATATATATATATATATATATACGTCTTCATATCAAGGCGAGATCCGACTAAATCGAGGACAACCCGAGATCCACCAATAGGAAATTAATTATTGGAGTATATTGTTCATAAGTATCTTTATAATTAACATATTAATCATGGCACACTTAGAGGGGAAAAGATATTTGTACTTAAATTTTTCTGATAAATTTACAGCGAAACGAGATCCGTCGCTGAAAAGTAAAGGGGAGGACTTATATACGAAATTTTAGATATTTACCGTTCAACGCGAGATCACACACTGATGCCAGCTCTAAAGAGTATTAGTCGAGCGGTTGGAGCTCGTGTTGTATTGTATATTTCCCACGATATAAAGATATATAATGGGCGTAACTTTTAAGTATCGCTTCTTTTGTGTCTTTAAAGTCTACGATTGACCTTTCAGAAAGTCCCTTAGTTTTATTACATACATAAGGGTGTGAAAAAAGAAAAAGAATACTTGACAAATAATAACCATTTAATAATGATAATTATTTGCAATACAATATTTTAAAACTATACATTAATATTCTTAAAAAAACACTTACTACGAAACCAAAATGTAATTATTATATTCTTAAATAATACAAATTGTTACAAAATAATTATTTAAATGATTGCTTGTTTTAAAGATACATTACAAGAAAGTAAAATTTTTTATAAATATTATTAAAGTTTAAAAAATAAAATAACTCAATATGTAATTATTATTTGATAGTTAAAAAATGATTTTAAGTAAAATGATTTAAAAGATAAAAAGAAACACACATAATTTTCAGGGTCAACTCCTAATTGCATGAAAATTTGGATTTAGATTCTACCCATCCCCCACTTCAAAGTTGAATTTGTGCCGTTGATTGCTTTTACTTGGAGGGTGAAAAAATATACGTTTAAAATAAGTCCGGAAACAGATCTGACTAAGTTTAAGCAACTTTTGTTCTATAGAGTTTTTTTAACTTAGGTACTAGGTTAATTTAGTAGTAGGTACTAGAGTCACTTGCGACTAAAAATATTTACTTTTCAACAAAAAAAAACACAAATACTCAAAAAGTAAGTATTATATCGAAAAAATATTCTTGGAAAAAATGTAGCATATAAAAAAATCGAAAAAATGGTATATTCTTAGTCTATAGAACCAGTAAAAGTAAATTTGTAGCTCATAAAAAAGACGATCTTATCCTTCAAATTCCAAATCAAATATTTTAACGTGATACATAGTACCAAAAAATGAAGCTCTTTTCGGGGAAAACCCATTAAAATTTTTTTAAAGTGTTAACAAAAAGCTTTATTTTATTTTATAAAAGTTATATACGGGTAGGAGAGACAACGGAACGAATTTTCGAACGTTTAAACAGACGACATCCCAGATTTACCAATTTCTGGACAATTGATCCAAAGGCTGGATTCTAACAACGAAACAGTTGTGGATTTTCAAGTTTTCAATGAGAGTTAGAATGAAAAAACATTAGTGACCTCGAGTATGATGGTTTGGAGAATTTGGCTGGTTATATCTGCCATAAATTATTGAAGGACTCCAGTATTCAATCCGAAGATGTTTCAATGTACACGTGGGTTGATCATTTGAGTAAGTGTGGTTTATGTAAACCATCAGACACTCTCTTGTCATATATTAAGTAACTAGAGACAATTTTTCCTTCCACATGAATGGTGATTCCATTTTGGTAACTAAAAATTATTTACAAAACCTTATGTCCAAAAGTGTAACTGTAGACTGTTCTAACAAAGCGAACAAGATATTTTTTAGGTCTCGGATGTACTTCCGAATTAAAGAATTAAACAAGTCTCTTAACAACCTGACATTGCGTAAAAGAAAAATTATGAAAACTGCTACATAGTTGCTGTATGTACGTCTATTTCACATGCACAAAATTTAAATAAAGTGCATGGCATGAAAACTGTAAAACTTATTTTTGTCTTTTTTAAGCCTCTTACTTAAATCTGATGAAATACATTATTTAAAAAGTAAAAAATTTTGTTTTTTTATCAATCCATTAAATTTATGGTTTTATTTTGGGGCTTTTCTTCCCCTTGGTAAAAATTATATTTACAAATATGTAGGCCACTAATCAATTTTTGCCAACTAACGAAATATAATAATTTTAGTAGATATCGATTATATGAATATTTTTATTTTCCGGATACCAATATAATCAAGAAACTGGGAACTTTACAAATAACTGAAAATCAATTTAAATAAAAGTAAATAGTTTAATAATTTTCCTCTAAACTATAAAAATCACTTAGTTTCTTTTAGTCATAATTCATTCATTTGTATTATTCTCAAATTTCATTCGCGTTCGTATTACGAACGCATAGACGGGACTATGCTTTACTCTGTTGTTAACGTCATGCGCCAATCGGACGAGCTTACGTAACTAGAATATCAGGGTGTGCATATTTCCGGGTCCCGGTGAATTCGTATCTATTTTAATCCCCATCCTAATTACAGACCAACTGGCAACTCTGGTGCGCAGGTAATTTTTAAATAACGCATTAACTACCGGTGAATTGGTAACTTTCATTTTTTAAGTATTGTTGATAATCTAATATCGGTATTCCAGGTATTTAGCGCTGCACTCCTAGAAAATGGAAAAAATGTCACAGGAAGTGAAACCGATGATGAAACGAAACGCAAAAGAGAAAACTTGGATGATTGTTTTAATAGAAGTAAAATTAAAAAACGGTCACCAAGCAAAGCAGGCAACGAAAACAAGGAAGACATGGAAAATGTTATGATTACAATAATGAAAGAGCTAATGAATAAAAACGATGAAATGCTTCAGGAAATAAAACAAATAAGGAAAGAATAACAACAAACCAATAAAGAGTTAATGGGTGTAAAAGCAGAGAAACAAAAACTAAAAAAAGAAGTAAAACAGCTACATGAATGAATGGAGCAACTGGAGAAATTTAGCAAAAAGAAAAGCTTGATCGTAACTGGGTTGAAAGTAGAAACAAATGATTATAAGAAATTAAAAGAAGAAATGGAAAATTTCAGAGCCCAAGAGTTGCAAATACAAATAAAACTAAGAAGTGCAAAAAAATAGGAGAAACAGTATGCGCAATAGAAATAGAAGCCCTCACGGATAAAATGGAAATCCTAAACAAGAAACGTAAACTAAAACAGCATAAATATCGTATCTATATAATATTAGGGGAGCCCAAGCGGGGATTTTTGCAGTTACTCGAGCGCGTCAGATTATCATATGGGGAGAAACGTGGTACCCTGCAGATGTACCTCTGCCATATATTGGCTCTTAACACAGGGGAGTTCGTTTAGGGGGGCCCGAAAAAAAAAATCAATATTAAAAATACTCGAAATTGTCAGATTAAGATAAGGTAAGTTAAGTACATGCAAAACAGTATATATTTAAAAAATCTGACGATTTGAGCAGGGCGTAAGGGAATTGGTGAGTCACAAAGTTTCACAAGAAAAAGGCGAATATTTCGCGAAATAAACGTCAGATCGAAAAACTAAAAACTACACGTTCAATATTTTTCAAAAATCTATCGATAGATACCAAACACGACCCCTCGCAGAGAGAGGTGGGGGGTAAATTTTAAATTTTAAATACAAATCCCGCGATATTTAGCAAAATTAACATCAGATCGAAAAACTGCAAAATACACTTATTTAATATTTTTGAAAAATATATCGAATGGTACCAAACGCGACCCCCACGGAGGTGGGGTGGGGGGTTACTTTAAAATCTTAAATGGGAGCCCCCATTTTTTATTGCAGATTTGAATTCTCTGCATAAAAATAAGCAACTTTTATTCGAACTATTTTTTCGAATTATGGATAGATGGCGCTATATTAAAAAAATCGATTAATGGAAATGGAAAATTAAATTAAAAAATGGCAAGCGCCCGCTAAAATGGAAAATTTTACTTAACTTTTTTTGGTTTTAGGACCTAATAATCACAACCCAATAGGTCCCCAAAGCGCTCGAGTGACTGCACATTTAGCATACTTTGCTCCCCTACCATAAACAACGATTGGACATCGAAAGAAAAAGAAATACAAAAGGAAATAACTAAAATAGCAAAGGACGAAAGAAGCAAAGGTAAGCAAACGAAAATCGGCTACAAGAAATTAATAGTGAATGGCAAAATCTAGATATGGGACGAAGAGAAAGAACAGCTGATAGAAAATTCAAAAAACTAATAAACGAAGAACAGCGGCTGAAATATGATATTGACATGGCAAAAAAAGACTCGGAAATGCAAACGGTTAACGAAAACAAAATAACGCACACAAAATAAAGAAAGAATCTCAATAAGAAGAAAAGAACAAAACCCATTAGAATGGGCTCTTGGAATATTAGAACCATGCTGGCATCAGGTAAGATGCAAGAAATAGCTCTTGAAATGAAAAAATACCAACTAGAAATCCTAGCCGTACAGGAAATACGATGGAAGAAAGAAGGAAAAATTGAGAAGAAAAACTTTAGCATGTATTATTCGGGAGAAAACAAACAGGGAACGAATGGTACGGCATTTATGGTGAACAAAAAAATGAGGGAAAAACTGATACAATTCAAAGCAGTTAATGAAAGGATATCTTACATAAGAAAATAAACAAGCCCACATCTCGATAGTCAATTGCTATGCACCCACCGAAGAAGCAAACCAAGAAGATAAAACAGAATTCTAAGACATCCTGGAAGAAACCTGTGAAAATATTCCGAGGAATGACATATTAATAATATTGGGTGATTTCAATGCAAAGATCGGAAAGGAGGACTATAATCGTAATGTAGCTGGCAAAGAAACCATTCATGAAACTACGAATGATAATGGAGGAGAAATCTGCAACCTAGCAGCAGCAACAAATACATATATAGTTAGTACTGGGCATAAACATAAAAAAGAAAACAAAATAACATGGATGATACCAGGAAGAATGGATGGAAACCAAATAAATCATACTCTAATTTCGAAAAAGTGGACACAAATAGTACAAGACGTAAGGTCATATAGAGTGGCAAATGGAGGCACTGACCACATATTGTTGATATCAAAACTTAAGATGAAAATAATCAAAGCAAATAATCATAAGAAAGGAAAAAGGAGGAAATGGAATATAGCCAATCTGAAAACGCAAGAAACAAAGCAACAATATACAGAACAACTGGAACAGAAATTGGGTCAGTACGAGCACAAAGAAATAGAAGGAGAATGGAAAAACATAAAGAACAGCATAATAGAGACAGCAGAACAAATAATAGGATTCCAAAAAAACAAAGAATCGAAAGAATGGTTTGATGAGGAATATCACCAAAAAAGTCAACTGAAGCACCTCGCAAGAAACAAATGGCTACAAAGTGCCGAACAGGAACAACTGGACCAATATAGAAAAGAAAAACAAGAAGCATTGAAACTCTATAGAAGAAAGAAGAACACATGAATCTCTGAACAAATGCAAGAATTAGAAACGAATAATAAAGACAACAAGAAATTGTTCGAATAGATAAAACAACAACACAGTACCAAAAAATCTGTCACAAAAATAAACAAAAAAGATTGGGAAAAACATTTCACGGACCTATACAAAAACGACAATAAGGCATATTCAGAGGATGAGGATATAAGAGATAACAGAGATGAAGAGGAAGTCGCACCTACTTATTAGGAATTCATGGAGGTATTAAAACAACTAAAAGTAAACAAAACGCCAGGGCCAGATGAAATCAACAACGAACTGATCATCAACGGCGGAGAGGAGCTCACGAAGCGAATGCACAAGTTAATGGTTACAATTTGGAAGGACGAAAGCATGCCCATAGAATGGAAAAACGGACACATCGCACCAATCTTTAAGAAAGGAGATCCAACTAAGTGCTGCAACTACAGACCAATTATGCTACTAAATACAACGTATAAGATATTGACCTCAATTATAAGAAACCGACTAAATCAATACACAGAAAAAACTATAGGACCATATCAACAGGGTTTTAGAACAATAGATCAAAGGAAGATCAACAATAGATGCAATACAGCAAAAGTTAAAACAAATGAGGGCGATACAAATGACATCAAAATAGAACTTGAAGTAAGACAAGGAGACAGTCTGTCAACGACAAACGACACTATTTAATATCGCTCTAGAAGGAGTAATTAGGGACACAGGGCTGAAAAAGACAATTATTCAAAGCTCAACACAGATCATAGGATATGCAGATGAACTGGGACTGGTAGCACGAGATAAAAAAAGACTAGAAGAGGCACTTTTAACCCTGGTAAGAGAAGCAAAGACGAGAGGACTAATAATCAATCAGAATAAAACAAAATTTCTTATAAGCACACGAGGCAATGTAAACAGAATAGCAGAAATAAAGATAGGTGAAAATACATTCCAGAGAGTAGATTGCTTCAAATACCTGGGGGTGATGGTGGACGGCAAAAACGGAAGGAGTATAGAGATAAACGACAGAATTAAAGCAGGTAATAGAGTATATTGGAAATATCACCAACTACTCAAGGACAAAACCTGAGCAAAAAAAAACAAAATCAAAAATATACACAGCAGCAATCAGATCAGTGATAGCCTATGGAGCAGAAGTAATGTGCCTTACGAAAAAAGACGAAGAAAAGTTAAAAATAATTGAGAGAAAAATTATAAGGATACATGGCCCAGTAAAGACAGAAACAGGGGAATATTGAAAGCTGATGAACCATGAAATAATAAATATAAATAAAGGAGAAGATATAGTAAAATTCATTAAAGCACAAAGCCTCAGATGGTTTGGGCACACACAAAGAAGAGGGGTAAAAGAACTGATCAGGAAGATAATGAACTGGAAACCAGTAAAAAATAGACCAAGAGGAAGACCAAAAATTAGATGGGAAGATCAACTGCTAGACGATATATCAAAGATGGAAATTGCAAACTGGAGAGAAAAGATTCAGGACCGGAGAGAGTGGAAGAAGATAGTAGAGAGGGCAAAAAACATCACAACCTATGAACTAAGACCTAAAGGAAAAGCGGACTAATTTACCGCGTGAAATGGATTAAAAGAGCTCATATTTGAGCGAGAAAAAAACATCACAACCTATGAACTAAGACCTAAAGGAAAAGCGGACTAATTTACCGCGTGAAATGGATTAAAAGAGCTCATATTTGAGCGAACTATACTCTAACAGGAGTGAACGGTCCATATAATAATTCCAGGTATGTACCTGTATAAATTACCCTCCTTGAAGTTGGTGTAAAAGGTATTCACCATTTATGTATTTTCTTTTGGAAGGATTACTAGAGAAAATCCAAATAAATTTTGAAAAAATGGCTGAAATCGCTGAAATTCTTGTAACAGATTCCGTAATGACTGTACATGGGTGGTAAATGATTTTAAATTTCACTTAAAGAAAGTGCTAAAAAGTCTAAAACATTTATGGTACTGTTCTGCATCTGGTTTCCAGGCAACCTGTTATACCGACGGTTAGTTTTTTTAATATTTTGAGTAGTAACTATGTTGGTTATCAACAATTTGATGTCAAAAATGCACATTTTGCCATTTTTTGTCTACCAGTAAGAAGAAAAACATTCAAAACAAAATCTGAGATAACCGCATTATAGAGCATGTAAAACAATTTAAACAAGGTTTTATAAATTTCGCTATACTTAATTGTTGCTTATAAAACTATAAATTAAGTCAGTTTAACGTTAATATAACTTATGTAAAAAATACAACTTATATCTCGATATTACGTGAAATAGCTCAAAGAAATGAGTAAAAATACACGGTTTTTATGACACTCAGTGTAACTACGTAACAATTGTTTTAGTTTCTCTATGGACGGAATAACAAAATTTATGTAAATCTGACCAATCTTTTCTCAATTTAACTATTTATTGACAATTTAAATGAAAAATAGCCGATTTTAAGAATTTTCGTCTATAAGTTACAATGTTTTACCAAAAAACTGAAAAAAGAACCGATTAGTTTATTGAAATAGCCTTAAAATGAGTTGAAGTAAAATAGAATTGGAGCTTTGTTTATCAATAAACATTAACTATTCAAATTTATTTCTTACGTTTTAAGCTAACTACCTGAGGTACCCCTAAACCCTAAAAATGTCATCAAAACGACGATTTTGAAGCTCTTTCGACTGGATTAAAGAAGCTATTATCGATTCAAACAAAAGTTGTGTATTTTTAATTCTAAATTTCAACTATTTAATTAAAAATAAAGTGTTTCAGTTGAAAATTCAAAGTTGCTACACCCACCGCTTTCGCAGGCAGAATAAGAACCCTGCTATTGCATAAGTATATAGATTTTGAAAAACCATTCAAAAAGCATTCCAAAGTTTTTTCGATATGCCGTCTAGTTCTCGAGATATTTGACAATCGCCTTTCTGGACAGAGCCCTTAAATAATGTAAACATTCTTATTCAAGCTAGACATAAGCCGAGTGAGAGAGCTGACCGTGAAATTCATTTGCGATGTTTCCAAATTTACCGGATCTCGGATTGTCTGCAAAATATATATTTACCATATACACAACGGATCGCGCGCGCTGCCCTCTACAGCGGATTTAGTGGAACCACTGCAATATAAAATTCACCAAAAGGGGTGCAAAATGAGGTCCAGACAAAAATCGATTTCCTTGTACCATAACCATTGTTACATCGAGATGTCACTATATACACGTGAATACAAGGTGAGATCCAAAATCGGATCTCGCCCTGCAAAACGGATCTCATCTTGTATAGCTTATGATACAAACGGATCTCGCCTTGATATGAAGACATATATATATATATATATATATATATATATATATATATATATATATATATATATATATATATATATATACTATTTGTCTTATTACTGTAACGAACGTGCTTCAGACCTTTCCTTATATTAATTTTAAGATGCATTTTAATATATGACAGTAACAATTTTTATTTTAATGTCAATGTTATTTATTTGTGAAATCTTTTAACTTTCTGTAAGTATTTTAAAATCTAGTTTGTACGTCTTTGTAAGTTGTTAAAATTGTTGTTACAGTATACTCCTGAAGAAGCCATCAAAAAAATGTGCGAAATATTGAGTTTTTAGAAAAAATAAAGATTTTTTATTATAGACCACATACCTGATATTTCCTATATATATATATATATATATATATATATATATATATATGAAAGAACGGCGATTGCATTTTATTACCATGCAGAGATTTACCATGCAGAGATGTATTTATGTGTTTTGAGTTAATGGATTCATTTCAATTAAATTATTATCAAGGCTCTTGTAAATGTACCTAAAATTGATCAGTTACTACTTACATTGCTGAAATTAAGGTTAAATCTTGTGAATGAAGATTTAGGCATTAGATTGAATATTTCAAGTAAAACAGTAGCAAATATTTTTTTATACGTGGTTATAAGCGCTACATGAAATAATATAAAAAGATTATGAGAGAAATTCCCAGCAGGAATAAAAATAAATTATGTATCCCAACATGTTTTAACAATTTTACAAATTATAGAATAATTTTAGACTACACAGAAGTATATTGTAACCAACCAAAAATATGGAAAAACAGAGAGCAACATGTAGCTCATATAAACACAGAAATACTTTAAAAGGTCTAATCGGAGTGGCTTCCAATGGAGTAGTTACTTATTTTAGCAAATAATATCCAGTATCTGACAAGAAAATAGTAAAACATTGTGGTATATTAGGGCAGATGGCGCATTATACGCTATAAAATTTTAAGTCTTGTACCTGCTAGTCTAGAACTACATGCTTCATTTGTATTACAAGTCTGTGTAGCATTAACAAATTTTCAATATCTTCTAATTCGGGAAGTTCAAGATTTATATAGGAAATAAGAAGAATGATATTTTTGAAAAATCAGTCCCACGTTGCATACAATCATGGAACACGTAGTATCACAAATATTGTTTTAAGGATTTTAAATATTTATTAAGGATATCACAAATTTTATTTTTCTTTTGCAGGCATGCATCAAGGGAGCTTTCTCCGTAACTGGCGAAGATAGAATTATATTTTATTTTGTTATTTTTAATTTTGATCTGTGGGCTTCTTATTGTTACCGCCTTTTTTAAATTTAAATTTGATGCTCTGTCAAAGTTGTCAAGGTGTAATGACAGCTGACAGATGATAGGCAGACAGAAGACATGTAAGCCATGAAGTTGGAATAAAGTTGTGTGAACCATGTTGGTGTATTATTTTTATTACAGAAATTGAAGAACGTAGAATGAAGTAAACACTATTGAGAAGCTAGCACCTTTTCCTGCCAACATTGTACGAACAAAACAACACTCATAAATTTTCACTTCCACGTCCTAAAAACTCAATTCGAAATTAAACTGTAAAGGAGGCCGGCACTGAATCGGCTCAGAACGGTACGATCGGCAAAGTGTACCCTCGCACAGACTCGGTCACCTCGGCGTCCCCGGCATCGGCAGTTTCGTGTCAGCAACAGTGTGATATAGACCTCATTCATTTTAAAAATGAGTTCTAGTTCATCAGATTCTGAAGAATACGTTATGATTTCCTTAGCGTGCAATGAAATACAAAAACCAAGATATTGGATTCATACATTAATATTTAAAGCGAGAAACTTATGGACAGTTTTATCATTTCCTTCCCAACTTACTACAAGATGACGAAAAGTTTTTCAAATATTTTCGAAAAAGTTTAAAGTTAAATGAACTGTTAAAGTTTATGAACTCATTGTATGAACTAATAATTTTAACACAAAGAAACACACACCAAATTTAGTTGCACTAGATTTGCTCCTGGTTGAAAATGTACTGCCACAGCTTGTTCGATTAAATAGCAGCACCTTCATATTTGTTAGAACATATTTCAACGTGTTCTCTATTAACAACTGCAACATGATGTAAAACTGAACAAGCTCATATTATTCTTTGAATAAAAGGTAACTTGCATCTTATTTCACATATTAATATTGGAAATCTTCTCTTCAAAATACCAAATGTTCTTTCAATAACAATGCTTGAAGCAATTTGTGATTAATTATACAGCACTTCAACTGCTGTCTGAAGATTTTGCAATGGTGTCATTAGGTGGTTGAGCACTGGATATACCCTAACAAATACATTGTCCATAAATTCTCCATTTCATATACCCATATTATGCAAAAGTATTTAACAACTCCTAACATAGTATTTCTAATTTCACTTCCATGTTGTACTATGGTATTATGGGTTATGTTGTTCTTTAAATGACAAAATAATTAAATTCAACGTTTTACTCTTTTCAACGATCTTATTTTAATTTTTATCTATAAGATCTTATTTCAGGATGCAACTTGGAGGCAACAAATATAATTTTATAGGATTTTTTTATATTTACAAAGATATTCAATGTCAAAATAAAAGATTCCTTTAAACTGTGTTTCGATAACTCTCACTTACACATGTCCTGTATTTGTCCTTTATTAAAAGATCCTGTAATAAAGGAACTTTTAACTTAGAGTTTCGATATCTCTCTATTATTATTACTACATAATAATTTTATTTTATGCCTGTTTTATTTTATTTTTACTTTGAGTTCACATTAATTATTTAACATTATCTATTTTCATATATATTTGTGTATGGTACATTCCATGTCAAATCACTCAGACAAAAACTTGAAGATCTACGATTTGTCTGAGACTGCAGGTTGCTATCGGCATCTCAAAAAGCTTGTCGTCCACCCTAAACCTTGGACGGATGAGTACTATTGCGGAACTATGCAGCCAGAAAATGCAAGTGAACATCCATTAACAGACATCATAACTACTTGCGTTCATACTGATCTAAAGCAATATTTTAAGGAAAAGATCATGACAAAATGGCAAACAAATTGGAGCAAATTAAACTCTACAGTAAGAACAATCAAACAAAGTATATTGCCGTCGAAACATCCTACTAAGAGAGCAGACCAAGTGCTCATGTCCAGATTGCGACTTGGTCATAAGAAGATCACCCACGACTTTATATTAAAGAAGGAAGCCCCTCCGATGTGTTATGTGTGTGATAGTGCACTAACAGTGCAACATGTAATAATAGACTGCCACCTCTACGTTATAGAACGACAACATCAACAGTTACCAAATACATTTAAAGATTGTTTAATTGAAAATAATTCATCCAAGATTCTCAATTTTTTACGTACTATAGGACTCATTAACCAAATTTAATATAAACTCTGTAATTTGATGTCTATACAGTTCATTGCTAATAACCCTTTGTGGTTAAAGCAAATTGTAAATAAAAAAAACTATGGAGCCAGCCGCCAAAAGAAGTTTTTACTTGGATCAGTTGGGAGAGGTGAATGATGCTGATGGTAAGGTAAGAACTCGGATAACACTATTTGTAAAAATAGAAAAAATGACAACCAAAATAGGCCATCTAGGTTAATTAAGGCTAGACACGTAGGATTTAACATTAAGTACGAATGCTTCATCAAGCCACTCGAAATCCAGATATTTAAATATACTAAGTTAAAACATCATTTTGGAAAAGGCAACCAGGACTAAGTTGCCAGTCGAATTATTCGGGCGAAAAAACAATACAAATTTTACACCGAGTTGGATCATGACTTCTTCGACGCACACAAAACTGTTGAAATTCTTAAACTCACACACAAGTTATATCAGTCATCTTTTCACCACAACAAACAACTATTGGCTGATCTGGGAGTTAAAGGAGATGTGATAGTAAATGGTGATGACAGCATAATATTCACTGATGTATCGTTGGAGATCAAAAAATCTCTGGAGATTCTCAGACAATATAACATGACCAGCAAGATAAAACCAAGCACGCGCAACATTCACAAATTTGACTACTATCAGTCCAGACTCGTATAGAATTCATCTGAAAAACCCACAATGATGATTGACCATAACCGTATGTATGAGAAATTTGGTATGACGTATCGCCCAACAGCATTAGACCACTACAACCAATATTTAACTGAACTCATATACTGCATGGGAATGACCCACATAAACACCCCACTATTGTATGTCTGGATAGAACTTCTTCTTCTTCAGGTGCCATCTCCGCTACGGAGGTTGGCAATCATCATAGCTATTTTAATTTTTGAGGCAGTAGCTCTAAATAGTTGTTTCGAGCTGCATCCAAACCACTCTCTCAGGTTCTTCAACCATGAAATTCGTCTTCTTCCGATGCTTCTTCTGCCATCTATCTTTCCCTGCATTATGAGTCGTAGGATGCCATACTTCTCGCCCCGCATCACATGTCCGAGATACTGTAGCTTCTTTTCTTTAATTGTAAGTTCAACTTCCTTTTCTTTACCTATTCTTCTCAGTACTTCATTGTTTGTAACTCTATCTACCCAGGAAACCCTCATAATTTTTCTATAGGTCCACATTTCAAAGGCGTTAAGTCGTCTCATTGTCTCTACATTTAACGTCCATGATTCCACTCCATAGTATAGAACACTGTAGAACACTGGATAGAACTACTAAACAACAATCTTAACTACATATCCAGACTTAAATACGTCAACCCTAACATGCTAGCAAATTTAGAAAGAGAGCAGAATGTCATCCCTAGCAACACTGAAATAACACAAAGCATGTATGAAGCGTACGAGGATTTAGATTTACTGATAGATAAAATAAGAAGTAGTCATAGGAAAATTAGATATAGGGCTTATGCATCTCAGAACATTTTTATAGATCACGAAGCGAAGAAGCTCAGTTACACAACTCAAAAACTACACTGCCGTGGACCAGAAGGACCTGTAAACCTTCACAGCAACAGACTCCCGGCAAAATGTACTCAACCCCCATCCCAGAATAACCGTGGTACACCGTCACAACCGACATGATCGGCCCACTACTAAGACCAAGCAAAGGCAACATCTACGCAATCGTTTTCCAAGACACTTTTTCGAAATGGGTAGAAATTGTTCCCGTAAGACGTGCCACAGCCAGCGTTGTATGTCAAGCGTTAAAGGACAAAGTAATAATGAGATTTGGATGTCCAAGCAAACTCATATCAGATAATGCCACTTCGTACGAGAACAGAGAATTCAGAAGTCTACTAAAAGAATTCAACATCGAAAAAATCACAATTCCGCCATATTCTCCACAGAACAACCCAATAGAATGAACAGACAGGGTAATCAACACAATGATTGCTCAATTCTGCGACAACATCCCAGAACTGACTTTCACAATCAACTCAGCAAAACACGACTCTACCGGATTCTCTACAGCATTTTTAAATTTTGGACACGAACTAGACATACTCAGTAAAATTATAGAAGCGCCTAATCCGCCCGACACAATTCCACCAACGTACAAATGGAATAAATTAAGAGAAACTTTCGAACTGGTAAGAATCAATTTGGCCAAAGCGTTTACATCACAAAGCCACTACTATAATCTACGCCACAGAGAATGGACACCGAAAATCGGAGACAAAGTCATGAAGAAAGATTACAACATTTTCAACGCCGCCAAACAACTTAACGCCAAATTAGCTTCCAAATTCTCCGGTCCATACACTATTCACAAAGTACTATCCAAAGTAATTTTTCAGTTAAAGGACGCAACGGGAAAAACAATTAACAAAGTTCACATTAAAAATATGAAACCGGCCCACGACGATAGTACATGATTCCATCCTCTCCCTTAACCAAACCCGAACCACACACTCACACTCATCACACCAGTTTATACGACATGGCTGTATTACATACATATCAAAATGGAAGTCATCATCGAGGTCTCAGCAGTGTTGAGCCCGCCACAGGACAGCGCTGTAAGAACGCCGCCGCCCACTCCAGGACGAAACAGCAGGACAATATGGAAACAACACCAGGAAACGATACAGACGTTAGTGCTAGTGCATTGAAGAATATTAATGAGCTTAATTTTCAGAGATACGTTTTTGTTTCTTTTGTCATAGTTATAAGTTGTAATTAGGTATATAGCTAATATTTTGTCCAAAATATTAAAAATTTTTTAGGAGAGGGGGGCGTGACGATAATAAAGATTTATCGTCTAAAGTGCGCCAATGAATTTAGTAAAACGTTTTTTTGTACTGTATCGGACGATATAAAAGTCGGAACGAAAAGCCTAGTTGATTCTTGAAGAGTTGATCGAAGAATAATAAACAACAACGAGGTATAAGAGGTGAGTTATCCCGACTATTTTCCGCCGTCGCGTCGTTTTGGTGCACTGAACGAATCCGACGGTTTTCCTTTTACCTATCCTTATACAAGCGATAATCGTATTTCCCAACATGTCTTTTCGTCTGGCGAGCTGAGCGAGATTTCCTTTCCTTATGCATCCATTTCATATTAAGGGCCAGTTGTTCAATCAATGGTTAACTTATGGATTAAGTAAACCATGATTAAATTTAATTCGAAGATAATTTCTAATTAAGTTGTTCAATGCAGGTTAACTTTCGGATTTATTAAACCCAAATACTGAAGCAGTGACAATGTTGCCAGTTATTAATTAACGGCTTGGAACAAATTTTATCATGAAAATTGTACCGAAAAATGTGTTCTGTGGTATAAACGCTGGTGTTCATAACTTTTGACGCAGTGACGTCCCCATGTCAGTGATTATTTTCGTGACATAAATTTAAATTTCAAAAATGGAATAAAAATAATAAAACAAAGAGAACTACGAGCTTTATGGCTGATGAAGAAGAAATATTAATATCTTTTGTTAAAAAATATAAACATATTCTCGAGAATAAGAAAGTGATGCAGTTACAAATTACGAGAAAATGAAAATCTGGGAAAAATAGCCCAATAGGCCAAACTAGTTTGTCCTGAAATCCGGTTTAGCCGGTAATTTTATATATTGTTTATTAACTATTAAAAATAGTTTACCTATTTGTAGGATGAGCTATTCTGTCTCTTATACGATCAACCATCATAAAAACTGTTTCCTTTGGTACACGAAATCTATTCAAAAACTCATTATCTGACCACGTATGAAAATGGTTTTCTTTTACTCGAAAAACAGGATTTTTTCGTAGAGGAAAAAATAATATTAACAACAGCTAAGAACTCTTCGTCTTCTGTGATATCCCCATCTTCAAAATCAAAGACACCATTATTAGCCATAATTATATGTAGACACTAAATTATAATAGATTATTTTAAATCTTATCTACGATTTAAAAGTAGCAATAACAACACAATATATTATAGTGCAATAACTATGGTTGTTTTAATCTGGAATTTTCTTGACAATATTTAATTTAAAACCAGAAAATAAGGTTACAAATCTCTAGTTAACACCGTTAATCCTTCGTTTTTGGGAGATTAAGATAATCTCTGGTTAGCAGATGGTTAAGTGTTAAACTTGCATTGAACAACGCAATATTACGTTTAATTGAAGATTATTTTTAATCTGTAGATAATCTTCAATTGAACAATCGGGCCTAATAGAAATAACAGTGGCGGCCGGTCGGGGTCGGCAAGGTCGGCAGTGCCGACCGACACATTTATAGATATTATAGATTTTTTTAATATTGAATCAGTATTTCAATAATTATTATTGTATGTAATAAGTTGATGTCATTTATTTCTGTGAATTACAAAAATATCTGTGAGATAATATAGACTAAATTTAATTCATGGTTTTTAAAACAACTCAAGCAATCCGGGCCTTAAGCGATCCCTGCGCGACACTTTTCAAATAATTATGATCCGAGCCATCCATCTGACTATGTACTGACTGTGAATTGGATAAGATCCGTTTCGATCGACAGGCACGGCTAGCCGGCCCTACTCTGCCAATTTACGTTTAAAAATTCACAAAATAGCAACCAGTAATACACTTGCGTTCGTATTCTTTTAAGCACATTTAAATACCCAGGCACGGCTGGGCACGGCACTTGTCAATCTGCCGATATTGTCGACCGATGCAAGATTAGCCAGATGGCAATGGGAAATGACCAAAAAGTCACGTTTTCAATTGCGAGGGCGGGATGAAAGATGAAATACACATAATTTAGTTAGTTTAGTAGTAAGTTTAGTGTTTAGTATTTGAGTATACTTATCTGTGGAAGTGTGCTTACCGGCTTTTTGTAATGATTGGTTTTGATTTTTCAAAGTAAAAGTAAAACTGTGATAAGTTCTTGTTTCCGTAAATTATTAAGGGTTTTTGATATATTTGACGTTTTTTCTGTTTTAAAATCAAAGTGTAGGTAAACAAATTCAGGTAAATTAACATAAAAAATGCAAGCTATAGGAGAAACTACTGTAAGTACTGATAAATCTGATATAGTAAATTATATTCTGCAAAATGGGTTTGTATCTATTCCATACGAAGAACAAATTGATATTAAAAATAAAGGGCGTCCTTTGCCTAAAATGTCCCGGCTTATAAATATTAGTGCGGGGGGTAAGGGAAGTAATAGATTATTTTCAAATAATTGGTACACAAAGTACTCATGGCTTACCGGGAGTGAAATAAAAAACAAACTTTTCTGTTGGCCTTGTGTAATATTTTCGACAAATAGGGACAAACATCAAAATCCTTGGTGTGAATCTGGTTACGATAATTTAAAAGAATTATTTAGGGCTTTACAAAAACATGATATTTCGAAAGATCATACATACAGTCAGATTAAATTAGATTTATTTGGAAAACAAAATATTTATGTTGATTACATAACGCTCAACGTGAAAATGCTATTAAACATAACGAAATTGTAAAAAATAATCACGCAGTTTTACGTCGTTTAATTGATATTGTAATTTTTTAAGTTGTCAGGAATTGTCATTAAAGGGACATAATAAATCAGAACTTTCGTTAAATCAAGGTAATTATAGAGGACTAATAAAATTGTTTAAGAAATATGATTTGGAATTTTCTAATTTAGTTGCTGATTCGAAGACATTTAGCGGCGTATCTAAAACAGTACAGAATGAATTAATAGAATCCATTAGTTACATTTTGAATAGCGTTATTGAAACAGATTCAGGAAACCATTTGCTTTTCGGTAGAAGTAGATGAAACTACTGATATATGTCATTCACAATTATCAATTGTTCTTCGATACGCGTTATGTGGTAATATTTATGAGAGGTTTTTAGGTTTTACAGATGTGAGTAAAAGCCATAAGGCAGAATATATTTTTGGTGTTTTAAAGGACAGATTAAAATTTTTTGATATCAAAAATAAATTGGTAGGGCAAACTTATGACGGCGCTGCCGTGATGTCCGGTGAATTGAATGGTCTTTAGGCAAAAGTTAGAACTATTGCACCACAAGCTTTATTTACTCACTGTCATGCGCATAGAATGAATTTAGTTTTGCAGGATACATCTAAAAAAATTAAAGAATGTCGTCTTTTTTTTGCTAGTTTAAGCGGATTTGCTTAAAGCAAGATTGCATCGGGTATTACAAGCAATACGAGGTGAATTGAGTTGTGAGCTCATAATGTTAATTATAATACTTGTATACGTATATTTCTTGATATTGGCTATGGCAGCCCCACAAGGACAAATACCTGCCCCTCTCCCGCCTCCCATGGCCCAACCATCCCAACCTGGTCAACCCGGGTTTGTTCAAAGAATGATCACATCTATAGCTGGCAATCAAAAACCCCAAATTCCGGCACATCTCCCTCTTCAGCTGGATGACCCTATAATGCCCCCAGGATTTCTAGAAGTTCCTCCCCTAGACCCAGGAACTGCTCTAATGGTGAATGCCCAAAACCGGGTACCGTGTGCATGGAAATGAGGCATGGACAAAGAGTATATGATTTGGCTGATGAAATTAAAAAAGCCACAGACTTCCTTTACATGAAGACACATGGAAAAATAATAGTTGGAAAATACCAATCTTATTGTGCAGCTATGCTAACATAATTTTTTGATGATAGTAAAATATATGAGCCTAGGACACGCAGAGTCATATTCGATGAGGCCATGACCCAACATATGGATGATCGAATGCGCCCCAATATAGTGTACACCCCAAAGAACATCCAAACATTCCGGGATGTAAACATGAACATCAAAGGCACAGTTTACAAACGGCGTTGGTATGCGCCCTGGATTATTGATGAAGAAAATTTGGATGAGTCGTTAAACTCCAGCCCCCTCTTATCGGCCCAACCATCCATCAGTATATCCAATATTCTGGTTCCGACTCTCGCCGTAGCAGCGATAGGTTCAATCGTATTGTACGCTACTCGCCGTCTATTACACGGCCAAATGATTTTTACTACTACCCCCAATCCTGCGATAGCAATTACGCAGCGTATCGAAACCGCCATTAACCAAGAGTTGACCCGCAATCAACCAAGTGAATTAGTCTTCTAATTTAGCGAATTCGTGTTTAAATCGTGAGGTGTATGAAGTGGTTACAGTTTAAGGTTTGTAAGAATTATGTTAATATTATTAGATTTTAATAAAAAATCGTTCGGGTATAAGTACATATTCCTTCTTTTTGATATTAAGCAAAATGTATGTGTACCGCCGTAGCAGCGATAGGTTCAATCGCATTGTACGCTACTCGCCGTTTATTACACGGCCAAATGCCTTTTACTAACACCCCCAATCCTGCGAGAGCAATTACGCAGCGTATAGAATCCGCCACCAACCAAGAGTTGACCCGTCCATCAACCAAGTGAATTGGTCTTCTAATTTAGTGAATTCGTGTTTAAATCGTGAGGTGTGTGAAGCGATTACAGTTTAAGGTTTGTAACAGTTATGTTAATATTATTAATAAAAAATCGTTCTGGTATAAGTACATACATATTCCTTCTTTTCGAGATTAAGCAAAATGTAAGTGTATCGCCGTAGCAGCGATAGGTTCAATCGCATTGTACGCTACTCGCCGTCTATTACACGGCCAGATGCTTCTACTACTACCCCCAATCCTGCGAGAGCAATTACGCAGCGTACCGAAACCGCCATCAACCAAGAGTTGACCCGCCATCAACCAAGTGAATTAGTCTTCTAATTTAGCGAATTCGTGTTTAAATCGTGAGGTGTATGAAGTGGTTACAGTTTAAGGTTTGTAATAATTATGTTAATATTATTAGATTTTAATAAAAAATCGTTAGGGTATAAGTACATATTCCTTCTTTTCGATATTAAGCAAAATGTATGTGTACCGCCGTAGCAGCGATAGGTTCAATCGCATTGTACGCTACTCGCCGTCTATTACACGGCCAGATGCTTTTACTACTACCCCCAATCCTGCGAGAGCAATTACGCAGCGTACCGAAACGGCCATCAACCAAGAGTTGACCCGCCATCAACCAAGTGAATTAGTCTTCTAATTTAGCGAATTCGTGTTTAAATCGTGAGGTGTGTGAAGTGGGTACAGTTTAAGGTTTGTTATAGTTATGTTAATATTATTAGATTTTAATAAAAAATCTAGTCTGCTGAGGAAGTCTTCCTCAGCTGATCTGCTGTTCACGTGGGCTCAAAATGGTTTGACTCAGCCATGTTGTCTTATTAATTAATAAAAGAATTTAATGTGATTTTATTCACTTTAAACGGTTATTATACCCTATATCTGTGGCTTTTGCCCAGTATCCATGTTTTTTATTGTGTCGTTTAGCAATAATTGCTCTTCTATGAAGGTTTTATAAGAGGACGAAGCTGTGATGATGGCACGTTATGTGTCGAAAGTACTTAGCTGATAATAAAATATTTTTTACACACTATCAAAAGTTTTTTGAAAACATAGTTCTTTTAAGGACGACAGACTCAGTAAAACACAAGTTAAAAATAAAGCAAATATATTAAAGATAATTATATACAGTTTAAAACAAACAAAATAAAATATAATTCCATCTTCTGCAAAGGAAAAACAATATTAAACTTTATTACAGCCATCCGATCATAACAGCAACATTAAAATAATACGATAAACCATATTTATATACAATAACAATATTGCTACGTTAAATCGACATAGCCTGGAGACCGCATTTCACTACAATGCAGTCACTCGCTCCTCGCTACTACCGCCTACTGCGATAACGATTGTGGCAAGACTCCACGTCACTACGGTGGCGTCTACCTAGGCATAGTTCCACCTCACAAACGGTGCATCTTTGCCAAGCCAGCTAAAGCTCGTTCAATACGCGAGCATCAGCTGTTGAGCCATAGTTAGTTCAATACGCTAACCACGACTGATTTTCTCATTCTCCTAGCTCGCCTTAAATATGCTCTCGATGCCCTCTCCTTCGGTTTCCCCCAGCGGTGCTATTAAGAAGGAATGCGCAAACACGGACACTCCATCGGTCGTCTCTCAATTAGTCTTCTCGTCGGCTCAATTAGTCTTCTAATTTAGCGAATTCGTGTTTAAATCGTGAGGTGTGTGAAGTAGTTACAGTTTAAGGTTTGTAATAGTTATGTTAATATAATTAGATTGTAATAAAAAAATCGTTCTGGTATAAGTACATATTCCTTCTTCTCGAGATTAAGCAAAATGTATGTGTATCGCCTGTAGCAAAGAATCGCATTGTACGCTACTCGCCGTCTATTACACGGCCAGATGCTTTTACTACTACCCCCAATCCTGCGAGAGCAATTACGCAGCGTATCGAAACCGCCATCAACCAAGTGAATTAGTCTTCTAATTTAGCGAATTCGTGTTTAAATCGTGAGGTGTGTGAAGTAGTTACAGTTTAAGGTTTGTAATAGTTATGTTAATATTATTAGATTTTAATAAAAAATCGTTCTGGTATAAGTACATATTCCTTCTTTTCGAGATTAAGCAAAATGTATGTGTAACGCCTGTAGCAAAGAATCGCATTGTACGGTATTCGCCGTCTATTACACGGCCAGATGCCTTTTACTACTACCCCCAATCCTGCGAGAGCAATTACGCAGGGTATCGAAACCGCCATCAACCAAGAGTTAACCCTCCATCAACCAAGAGTTAACCCTCCATCAACCAAGAGTTAACCCTCCATCAACCAAGAGTTAACCCTCCATCAACCAAGTGAATTAGTCTTCTAATTTAGTGAATTCATGTTTAAATCGGGAGGTGTGTGAAGCAGTTACAGTTTAAGGTTTGTAATAGTTATGCTAATATTATTGCTACATAATAATTTTATTTTATGCCTGATTTACTTTATTTTTAATTTGAGTTCACATTAATTATTTAACATTATCTATTTTTATATATATTTGTGTATGGTACATTTCATGTCAAATCACTCAGACAAAAACTTGAGGATCTACGATTTGTCTGAGACTTGCAGGTTGCTACCGGCACCTCAAAAAGCTTGTCGTCCACCCTAAACCCTGGACGGATGAGTGCTATTGCCGAACTATGCAGCCAGCCGCTAAAAGAAGTTTTTACTTGGATCAGTTGGGAGAGATGAATGATGCTGATGGTAAGGTAAGAACTCGGATAACACCATTTGTAAAAATAGAAAAAATTGATCGTTGATCGAAGAATAATAAACAACAACGAGGTATAAGAGGTGAGTTATCCCGACTATTTTCGCTGAACGAATCCGACGGTTTTCCTTTTACCTATCCTTATACGAGCGCTAATCGTATTTCCCAACATGTCTTTTCCTCTGGTGAGCTGAGTGAGATTTCCTTTCCTTGTGCATCCATTTCATATTAATAGAAATAATTCCTAATCCACGCGATCGTCAATATCATTCATTCATATACAAAAAAACACATTAAAATAATTAAAATCACATTAACGGTTACAGTATAAAATATTTTAAAATTTGCTGGACGAAATGCGACCGCTTTGGTCTAATTTTAATTTTAATTTTAATTATTTTAATGTGTTTTTAATATCATATATTCGAATGACCCGGTACTTGTTTTAAAAATAATAAACTCAGTTTTTATTATTGATAAATTGAAAGTGATTCCAATGACAAAACGGAAAAAACTCTCAGCGAAATGGATTACAATATTACTTCGCCGTTTCAACCGATGCAGCCACAGCCACAGCAGAATTTATACGGAGTTCCAACACCAGCGATGATTCAGCCAGGCCAATTTACAACTCAGCCAGTGGCGTACGCTCCGCAAGTTCAGATCAACAACGACCAACTAGTACAAGGTAACGTTTCATTTCCTCAGGTTTTACCCACACCATATTACCAAACAACACAACAACCCCTATACTTTAGCAATATCCCAGCCTTGCCAAACAAAAATAGCCAAGAAATTAGCCAAGACGAAGAATGGAAAACTGTAGAAAACACTAGGAAAAGAGTCAGACTTAGCCCTGAACACAGAGTAACTAAACAGACCAAAATTAATGACTACTGGCTAAATTCACCTGTTCATACATCAAATCGATTTGAGGAGTTGTCTAACGACGCAGATAACGAAGCAAAAAATGAAGAAGTTCAAACTGAAAGAACTGAGATTCAAACTGAAAAAACCTCAAAACCACCTCCCATATTTGTAAATGGAGTGAAAAATGTGACCCCACTCACCACACTATTAAATAATATAGCCAAAAATGGATACGAAATCAAAGTTTTAAATCACGATCAAGTTAAAATACAACCTAAAGAAAAAGAAAATTATAGTACAATAACTAAAGCTTTAACTGAGAAAAAAACAGAATTCCATACATTTAGGCCTCGTGACGAACGCAGCTTCAGAGTAGTATTAAAAAACATGCATTACTCAGCCAATCTGACAGAATTAAAAGAAGAAATCGAAAAGCTGGGGCACTCGGTAGTAAATATGTGGAACATTAAAAATTACAAAACTAAGCAACCTTTATCAATGTTCTTCATTGACTTAAAATCAGCAGAAAATAATAAAACAATTTACGACGTTGAACACTTGCTAAACTACAAAATTAAATTTGAACCACCATACACAAGGAGGGAAATTCCACAGTGCAGTAGATGTCAAAGATATGCGCATACAAAAAAATACTGTCAACATAGGCCCAGATGTGTAAAATGCACCGGAGATCATGCTACTGAACACTGTACAAGAAAAGAAAGATCTGACGATGTTCAGTGCATTCTTTGCGAAGGAAACCACCCGGCAAATTATAAAGGATGTACTATATATAAGGAACTGCAGAAAAAAACATATCCAACCCTACGGCAAAAACAACCTACAACCCCACTAACGAGTAATATTGGAAGAACCATCAATCCAGGCATTAGCTACTCACAAGCAGTAACAAACCAACTACCTCAAGCAAGCACATCTCAGAATACTTTGCAAGCACCAAATTTAACGCATCCTACTCCTGCTAACGACCTGTCTGAACTAAAATCGATGTTTAAAGGATTTGCGGAACAACTGTCCACACTGCTAAACCTCCTAACGATAGTCGTCAATAATTTAACAAAATGAATAAGTTACTAAAAATTGCACTTTGGAACGCCAACGGGCTTGCCAAACATTGTCTTGAGGTAAAAACTTTCATCATTAGTCACGAAATTGATATAATGTTAATATCAGAAACTCACTTCACAAGTAGAAGCTACTTTAAAATACCTAACTACACAACTTACAATACTAGACACCCAGATGGTACAGCCCATGGTGGAACTGCTATTATAATCAAAAACAATATCAAACACTATGAGACTAATGACTTTAAAAAAGACTACTTGCAGGCTACTAACATAGTTATTGAAGATTGGCATGGCTCACTAACAATCTCTGCAGTCTATTGCCCACCAATACACAAGATAAAAAAAGAACAATTTGAAGAATTTTTTAAAACATTGGGTAACAGATTCCTGGCTGGAGGAGATTACAACTCTAAACATACACATTGGGGATCAAGATTAATCACCCCAAAAGGACGACAGCTTCTAGCGGCTATGAATAGTAACAACTACTCGTATATTTCCAGTGGTGAACCTACTTATTGGCCAACCGACGTGAACAAAATACCCGATCTACTTGACTTCTGCATAACAAAGGGAATTCCAAAAAGATCGCAAAGAATTGAATCTTGCTTTGACCTTTCCTCGGATCACTCGCCTGTATTAATCACGATAAGTACTGAACTTGTTGAGGTACAGCTACCACCGAAACTGGACAACAAATATACGGATTGGGAAAGGTTTCGGCGGGTGATTGAGGACAACCTAAACCTAAACATACCTTTAAAAACAAACTATGAAATAGATGAAGCCATACAAAATTTTAACGTAATTATACAGGAAGCAATCTGGCAAACAACACCCCTAAAAAACACGACGCTCATGAAACAAGAGCTACCAAACATAATCAGACAAAAAATCAAAGAAAAACGATATTTAAGAAAAACATGGCAAAGAACGCACGCGCCTCAGGACAAAACCAGACTCAACCAGGCTACACTTCAACTTAAAACTCTCCTAAATAACTACAAAAACGATGGGATTAAAGAATATCTTAGCAACCTATCAGCAACAGAAATTACAGACTATTCTCTATGGAAGGCTACGAAAAAATTTAAACGACCTCAATCAAGCAACCCTCCTATTCGCGCAGAAAACGGCGAATGGGCCAAAAGCAATAAAGAAAAATCAGAAGTGTTTGCAAAATATCTCACAGACGTCTTTCAACCTTTCCCTGCTGAGAATAATCAAAACTTTGAAGCATCCATCCAACAATTTTTAGAATTTCCATACCAGTTAGAACTTCCACCGGAAAAGTTTAAGGTATATGAAGTGATCAAAATAATACAAAATCTCAAATCGAAAAAGTCCCCAGGCTTCGATCTTATATCCAGTAAAATTATTAAACAACTACCCAGGAAAGGAATTGTGTACCTCACTCAATTATTCAATGCAGTATTAAGAACCGCATATTTCCCTCTCCTCTGGAAAGTCGCAAAAATTATACTAATTCCCAAACCAGGAAAGCCGCTGGAAAATGTCAAATCATATCGACCCATAAGCTTACTGCCGATAGTGTCAAAGATCCTAGAAAAACTGATACTCTCAAGAATTCAACCACTCCTATCAGATCGAGAACTAATCCCTGCACACCAGTTTGGATTCAGATCCCAACACGCAACCATAGAACAGGTTCATCGGATATGCAGAACTGTTAATCAAGCATTGGAAGACAAAATGTACTGCACTGCCGCTTTTCTAGACATCTCGCAAGCATTCGATAAAGTCTGGCACACAGGCCTTCTATACAAATTAAAAAATATGCTTCCTCTCACTCACTTCCTAATTTTAAAATCCTACCTCCATAACCGTTACTTTTTTGTACAACATAGAGATGAGTGCACGTCTCTATTTCCAGTTGGATCTGGAGTTCCACAGGGCAGTGTTCTGGGGCCAGTGTTATACCTATTGTACACAGCAGACTTACCAACAAACTTTCAAACCACTACAGCTACATATGCAGACGACACAGCAGTGATGTCAGTACATCAGGACCCACGGATAGCTTCTCAACTTCTGCAAACCAGCCTCAACAAAATGCAAACTTGGTTAAAACGGTGGCGTTTTCAAACAAATGAAACAAAGTCGGTTCATATTACCTTCACAAACCGTAAAGGTCACTGCCCGCCTGTATATATCAACAACCACCAACTAAAACAGCAAGCAACAGTCAAATACCTTGGAATGCATCTAGACCAAAGATTAAACTGGAGAACACACATTTTTATGAAGCGTAAACAACTTGGTCTCAAATTACACAATCTTTACTGGCTGATTGGTCACAAATCATCACTTTCGATGAAAAATAAAGTACTTGTCTACAAAGCAATTTTGAAGCCAATATGGACTTACGGGATCCAACTTTGGGGTACTGCATCAAACTCCAATATCGAAATCTTGGAGAGGTTCCAGTCGAAGGTTCTTCGAATAATCACAAATGCCCCATGGTATGTTGCAAATATTATTATTAGACGCGATCTAGAAATTTCAACAGTAAAAGAAGAAATTACCAACTTTGCACAGAAATACGAAGACAGACTGGCACAACATCCAAATGTACTAGCCAGAAACCTGATGAGCCAACCAGTCAGACGGAGACTTAGACGAAATACACCTAGTGATTTACCATCGCGATTTTAGTTATATGTGCCGTAATTCCCAGAGACAAACAATTTTATATCTATGTAAAATATTTGTAAAGAAAATGATTATTGAATCATTTTCTCCAAGTCACCTACACTAGTGGTCACAACATTTACTTATTGTAACTTGTTTTACAGATTGTAAATAAATTAGGACGTTAAATAAAAAAAAAAAAATATACAAAATATCGTCAAATCGGCCCGATCCGAAAGCTCGATGCGTATGTTAGAAATATATTTTATTAACGAAATTAACGAGTAATTAAGGCTAATTATCTTATCTTTTGTATGGTTTGATTCCAAATAAAAATGTCTTAAAAAGTGAACTTTTGTGTTCGACTGATTTTGTTACCTGGAGCAAAAAACGCAACGACCTCGTTCCATGCTAACATTATTAATTTTAGAATAGTCATGGATGCGTGTCTAGGTGGTAGAAAAATTATTGATGTAGCTGAAGCAGTCCGAAACTTGAAATGGGTTTTTAGTGACAATGCGAACAATTTTGAGTACGAAGCAGAACGAGCTGCAATGAGAACAAGATGTACGGTAGAAGAGTGTACCGAAGAAGCCACAAAATACCACATGGGAGCGAGAATCTGCTAAGATTATCTAGCTGACTTGATATCATGTGTTGCTTTTTTTAAAAAATAAGACCTAGGACTAACCGATTTTTTAAATCATCTCAAAAATGTTTTGTCTAAAAGAAATTGTGAACATGAAGGGACAGATACCAGAGATACATGTAGATACAATTAATACATAATATATTTTATTTTGTAGTTTTTATTTCAAAACAACATATCGTTAAAATTGGAGGATTTATAAAAAAACAAGGAATTAAAAGGAAAAATAAAACAATTCGAAGATAAACAAATAATAAAGTCTTATAGTAAACTGCACTTAAGTAAGTTTCCCAGAAGAATTAAACCATAAATATATACAATGTAATTGTGTTAATAAAATGTGTTAATACTAATTTACTGTTTTATTTTATTTATAAATATGATATGTGACAGATTGTAAATATACTGGCAGTTAATAAAAAAAATATTTATAATTAAGAAATAAAACAAAATTATAATACATTTTTTTTTATTTTTGCATTAAAAAAGTATTATACAACCAAAATACAATAGATAAAGCACACATACATTTTTCACTATTATGATAAAAACAAGCAGGTTCCTTAACTTCTAATTATTAATTTTTCTTTTCCAAACCTTTGACGTAAGCTGCATCGGCTGTTCGTGGAATATTTCTTACAATATTTACAAAATGATGAGGGGGTGCAGAACCAAAATTCCAATCAATGCAGTGATGAATCGGTGACCGACGAATTTAACACCAAATATCCATCGGCCTAAGTAGACATATAATTGGGGGCCAAAGTTTCTCTGTCTGAAACTAGGCTGACAAATGAACAGAAACATATTTTACGTACGCGGTGTTTGGATTTCTTTGTTGAAAGTAGTGCTCAAATTATTAAAAGGTTTGATTTTAAGGACGACATTTTAAAAAAATTAGAAATCATAGATCCAGTTCATGTAGTTGAAGGTACAACACCTAGTATAGTTCCCTTAGCGAATCTGTATCCAAATCTGATTGAAGAATCGGAATTACAGACACTAGTAACAAATTGCGGTTATTGCGAAATACCAAAAATAATTTCGATCCTTTCGCCACCATAGAACATTTTTGGGTGTCTGTCAGAAACATGCGCTTTGGAGACAACTCCCCAATGTTTAAAACTTTGTCTAATTTTGTACTTAATTTATTATGCTTGCCTCATTCTTCTGCCAACGTTGAACGTATATTCTCCCAACTAAATCTGCTAAAAACAAAACAGCGTAATAAGTTAAGTACAAACAGTATTTTAGGGTTGCTTCACAGCAAGACTTATATGAAAAATGAATCGTGCTATACTTTTAATACTAGAGAGCTTATAAAACTGCATAACTCAGAAATGTATAAACAAGTATCAGAGTTAACTGACTCTGATTCGGATTAATTTTGTTTTTTATGCAAATTCTGTGATTGTAGTTTTATTTTTAATAATTTGTTTAAGCATAGCCGTGCGGTACACGTCTTTTCAATATGATGAAAGTCTTCGAAATGTCACCCCTTCAATAATATTGAAACCAATCTTTTATTTTTATTTAGTGAAACTACACAAAATGAACGAAAACTTGTATTTTAAAAACAAAATATACTTTAAATTAAATTAAATATGTATTAACATTTACAAAAATTATAATTTTATCCTTCTGAATTTAATTTTGGCAAACTCGTCAATCAGATTGGTGTAGTCCAAAGTAGCAACTAGTGAGGACTCTATAGAAATAATTGCAATTTTTTTAGTTTTGTTTATCTTATAGTCTTCGTAGTTTTTAATAATTTTAGGTTTGAAAAACTTTTTCCCCCCAGGCTACTGAGACAAGGTGTGTTAATAAAATTCTTAGTGATAGGTTTTAAATTTACCTCTGTTAAAAGCTCATCCACATATTTTTTGTAATCAAATTGACGCTTTTTTCTCCTGGCTCGAATTTCATTTTCAGCTGGAAATTCGGAACTTATATCAAGAAAAGTTTATTGTAAAAGTTTATCATGAAAAAGTTTTATTGAATGGTTCAATTTGTATTTTGATTTTACTGATTATGCCGCCCCCTTGTGATGTCGCCTGGTGCGACTGCTTCACCGCATGATAGCACGGACACGGCCCTGTGTTTAAGAGGATTGCATTTTATATTATAAAATCCAATAGGAGCGATATATGTGTAGCAATGCAAGATTTTTTGTTTGAACTACAGCTTTGTTTAGTGTAAACTAGCCTTAAGATAGTTATTTTGTTCAATTTATTTACATTTTTTTGTTTTTTTGAAATCATTAAAAAATCTCCTGTTATCTTCTGTTTTTTATGTCCTATCCTTCTCTTATGAGAAATTTTCATCTGGCAACACTGAACTCCGACCGCCAAGGAAGCAGCATCGTTTATTTATATTTCAAAGAACCTGTTAAATTCGTTAACCCTCTACCGCATACGAAACCTTTTGTGGTTTCAAAATTTCGAAGTATTGTAGTATGCATAATATTTACTGCCTATAGAAAATTCCGACTGCATCATAACTAATACTCATTATATTATGCATCTGTATGTTTGGTTGCCTACCAGTCAAGAGAAAGATTGTTATAACCTCATTCATTCGTACACATGTAATGAATGTACAGTAGCTTGTGTAGGACTCCACTTTGAAGTAATATTTTTTATCGAAATAGTGAATTTATTTGTGAGAAACAATTTTTTGGAGAAAGTAAGTATTATTTTTTATTGTATAAATCCTTTTCTACATCGAATTTCACTTTACAATGTAGGTTTATGATGTCATCTATTATCAAACCATATATGGTTTCGTATGCATTCCGTGTAAATTGGTATAAATCCGTAAAATCCATAAATGGTTTCGAATGCATTCAATCTTACTTTAGTTACAGCATTTATAGAAAAATTATCATTTGGTTTTTGTTTTCAGAATGGACCCTGGGAAGTTTTATGGCTCGTGTAGATACGTTAACTGTATTCCTGATGATGGAGATCTAAAGTGAAGACGATGTTGGTTCAGATTTAGATCATGAGTATATTCCTGATAATAAAGAACTAAGTGAAGACGAATTAGGTTCTGATTCGGATGATAAGTATATTCCTCGAAGTCGTCATTCCCAGTCTGATGATAGTGATAGCAATGAACAAAGCAATTTGGATGAAAATCTACCTAGTTGCTTTGGTATAAATAGAATTGTCAGCAAAAAAAAGAAACCTGAAAAAATTTTATGGAAATCAGGTCATTTGAAGTATTTTAATAAAAGTGATTATCCATTTAAAGGCGTTACAGAGCTGCCAGAATGTATCCTTGAGTTAGAAACTCCTGCAGATTTTTTCTTGTTTTTGTTTCCAAAAGAATTAATATCCATGACTGTTGAACAATCAAACCTAAAACCCTGCAGGATAACATAAACAAAGCTGCCAGTATTAGCAAAAACGAAATGGAGCAATTCATAGGAACTGTAATATTTATGTCATTGGTGAAATTACCATCATCAAGGCTTTACTGGAATGCAACTGTAGGTCAACCACAAGTATTTGAATCTATGACCTGCAATAGATGGGAAATTATAAAGAAAAACCTTCATTTTAGTGATAATAGTAACTCCGTTCCTGTTGGTAATCCAGGCCATGATAAACTGTTCAAAATTCGACCTCTATTAGACAAGATTAAACAAAGACTTTTATTGGTTCCCAAAGAGGAACATCTAGCTGTGGACGAACAAATTATCCCTACGAAATGCCGGCACCACCTCAAACAATATAATCCGGCAAAACCTCACAAGTGGGGATACAAAAATCAAGTACTTAGTGGTGTATCAGGTTTTTGTTATGACTTTGACATTTTTGCTGGTGAACAAAGCCATACTTTTCCAAGTGGAGCGCCTGATGTAGGAGTCAGTGGAAATGTTGTCACTAGACTGACAGAGACAGTGCCGAAGAACGTTAATCATAAAATATTTTTCGATAACTGGTTTAACAGTCCAAAATTGCAAATTTATCTTACAAAAAATGGATTGTTGCCTTTAGGTACGGTTCAATTAAACCGTGTTCCAAATTCAGGAATCCCATCCGAAAAAGAACTAAAGAAAAAAGAACTTGGTTTCATTGTAGAAAAAGTTGCCCTTGTTGAAGACGTAGACATAAGTCTAACAAATTGGTTCGATATCAAGCCAGTAAATATGTTACGTCAACTTACGTTGGTAGTGAACCTAGAACCACAAAACGTAGATTCTTCCGAAAAGAAAAAACATACAAAGAGATTCCATGCCCTCAAGCTGTTGAAGTTTATAATCGGCTTATGGGAGGAGTGGACTTATTAGACTCGATGCTGGGGCTTTACAGAATCCAACTAAGATCAAGAAAATGGTATAAACGAGTTTTTTTTCATATGTCGGATCTATGTGTGGTAAACGGTTGGATACTTTGGCGTAGAAAAATGAAGAAAATTGCTATATGCCATTATTTGACTGCAAACAAGCCGTTTCTGAACATTTATGTAAATCTGGAAAGTCACTACCAAGAAAGAGAGGTCGTCGAGTAGCACAAAATGGGACTCCAATGTCTAGTGGTCCAGGAACTCCAACGTCTAGTCGTCAAGGAACTCCACCTGTGTTAACCAATGGAAGGACCCCAACACCAACGAAAAGAGCAAGAAAAACTCCCGCAAGACATCAGGAGATACCATCAAATTCTGTGCGTACAGACAACATTGGACACATGCCAGAATGGCAAAAACTTCACCAACAGTGTCAAATTTGTACAAAAAAAAACTTACACCAAATGTATAAAGTGTAAAGTATTTTTGTATTATAATGAAAAAAGGAATTGTCTATTACAATTTTATAACTAATACGTATTTTTGTATGTTTTTTTTTATTTTATAATGGCTTTGGCTTAGCCAATTAGCCAGACTATTTGTTTTTTGTATGGTATTACAATAACAATTAATTTAATCATCTAAGCCTACTTATAATCTAAATTTACAGTGTGTTCTAATACTCATTGATACCTATTTCAATTTTGTGTGATTTGTTTACAATTATTTTTAATTTTATTACCTAAGCCTATTTAAAATTTAAATTTACATGACGTTACATATTTGTAAAGACATTTTAAAAGGACCCCGCACAAACCTTATGGAAAATAGGTCCCAGTGGATTTCGTTCATACTTTGAGAAAATACTCTTTGAAGCATCTTGATAAAAGTTCTCATGGGCACAACTCAATCCTATGAAGGATTTTCAAGATATAGAGGTCCAAACTCGAAAAATTCTAAGATTTACGGGGTATTCCAATTCCGTGAGTTACTGGTTATTTGGCAACATATAGAAGTTTGGATCAAGGAAAAGTACTAGTATTCTAGGATTTTTTCCTGGCTATCCAATGGCGACATTTACTTTGACCTTGACCTTCAACGGATGTCATCTTCTAGTGTTTCGAGGGTTTTCGGCATTCAATTGATATAAACAGATTACTCATGGGTTTTTGGGATCGCTAAACACGAATATGCCATCAGAATTGCCCTCCGGCATGACGTGGTGGCCAGGGCCTCTGCAAGGGACGTCATCTTCTAGAGATTTGGTGGTTTTCGGCATTTAATTGATGCAAATGAATTACTGGAGGGTTTTTTGAGGTCGCTATACACGAATATGCCACCAGAACCGACTCCCGGAGCACCTGATTTCCAAGGTCAATGAAAGGGGCTCCTGGAGTTTCGAGGGTCTTTGGTACTACATTAATGCAAACGGATTAGTTAGAATTGATGGATTCGACCGTTACTTGATGGAAGTTCATTTTATCTAACAATAAAACACTGAAAACGTTTGTTTTCTATACTTCCACAAAATTTATTATAACTAAGTGACTACAGCTGTTTCGGCGGAGTGCCTTTCTCAAGTGATATAGTTTACAATGTGTTTGCCTTTTTAAGTCTTCAACTGAAGAGGTTGAGGAGTGGGGAGCTGTTTGTCTCGAGTTGGTCATTCAGAATTATATCTGTATTTTTCAGTTTGTTAATTTCCATAGATTCTAAAAAAGATAGCTTAAGGCCTTTATTTTGAATATGTAGAATTTGAAACTCTTCATTGAAAGAATGATTATGATCTAGAAGGTGAAGTGCGTATGTAGAAGTGTCTGTTTTTCTATTGTTGAATGCCCTTTTGTGTTCTGCTATCCGTTTGTCAAAAGTTCTGCCAGTTTGACCGATGTACGTTTTCGGACAGTCACCACAAGTTAGTTTGTACACACCACTCTGTAGTTGCTTTCTCTTTCATAAAGAAGAAAGAGAAGAAAGACTCTTTAGATAAAAAAGAAAAGAAAAGAAAGGAATAACAAAAAAAGAAAAGAAAGGAATAACACCAGCTTTCAGAATTAACAACAACTTAAGCAAATATATTAAGAACAATAAAAGCCGAAAGAGAAAGCAACTACAGAGTGGTGTGTACAAACTAACTTGTGGTGACTGTCCGAAAACGTACATCGGTCAAACTGGCAGAACTTTTGACAAACGGACAGCAGAACACAAAAGGGCATTCAACAATAGAAAAACAGACACTTCTACATACGCACTCCACCTTCTAGATCATAATCATTCTTTCAATGAAGAGTTTCAAATTCTACATATTCAAAATAAAGGCCTTAAGCTATCTTTTTTAGAATCTATGGAAATTAACAAACTGAAAAATACAGATATAATTCTGAATGACCAACTCGAGACAAACAGCTCCCCACTCCTCAACCTCTTCAGTTGAAGACTTAAAAAGGCAAACACATTGTAAACTATATCACTTGAGAAAGGCACTCCGCCGAAACAGCTGTAGTCACTTAGTTATAATAAATTTTGTGGATTAGTTAGAGGTTTTTGGGGTTGCTGAACACGAATACGTGATCAGAACAGACACAGGAGCACCTGGTGCCTAAGACAGGTTAACTTCTGGAGGTTCGGAGGAATCAAATGAGGTTTGAGACACACAAAAAACCCTCCAGTAATTCATATGCATCAATTAAATGCCGAAAACCATCGAAACTCTAGAAGATGACGTCCCTTGCAGTGGCCCTGCTCACCACGTCATCCGGACGGCAATTCTGATGGCATATTCGTGTTTTGAGATCCCAAAAACCCATGAGTAATCTGTTTATATCAATTAAATGCCTAAAACCGTCGAAACTCTAGAAGATGACGTCCGTTGAAGGTAAAGGTCAAAGTAAATGTCGCCCATTGGATAGCCAGGAAAAAATCCTAGACTACTAGTACTTTTCCTTGATCCAAACTTCTACATGTTGCCAAATAACCAGTAACTCACGGATTTGGAATACCCCGTAAATCTTATTAATTTTCCGAGTTTTGACCTCTATATCTTGAAAATCCTTCATAGGATTGAGTTGTGCACATGAGAACTTTTTATCAGGATGATTCAAAGAGTATTTTCCCAAAGTAGGCACGAAATCCACTGGGAGCTATTTTCCATAAGGTTTGTGCGGGGTCCTTTGCTTATTATTTGAAAATATAATTTCATTTAAATTAATAGTTAAAGGGCAATTTAGATCAACTAACTCTTCATACATTATTTTAATATTTTGTCTGTACTGTCCACACTCCAATATGAGGTGCTGTAGATCTCCAATTCCATCACAGGCACAATATGGGCTATCACTGATACCTATAATGTGTTTGTATGCTGGGGTTAGTGCGTGATTTGATCTTATTCTATTTAATGTTTTTATAAATATCCTATTGGACTCATTTTTAAACCATCTCTCATTTTTAAACCATCTCTATTTTTGTATGTTAACATTTTATTAAAATATGTTCGTATAATGCATGCGAAACCATATATGGATTTTCAAAAAATCTTCCAGTTTGTAGTTATTGCATATGAAACCATATATGGGTTTTCAAAAAAACTTTTATATATAGGACTAAAAAGTTATTTTTAATGTACTAATGCCTTTTCTATGCCTTAATAAAAATCATAATGCATAAAAATATTTTTTATTTCATGTTTGCAATAATTCATGCAGTAGAGGGTTAAATAAATACTAAATTCATACGTTAAGCGTTTTCATGCGAACAAATTAATAAATTACAGTCCATTAAATACAAGTACATGATGATCCTTCGGCCGAATATTGTGTTTATCGGCGTGAATAATTAAACGTAAAATCAAAGTTATTCGGACACGTGAAAGACAATTCCCAGAATGGGCTTATAGTTCATACGCGCGCGGGGAGAGGAGACAGCAGCTAGACGAAGTGACAGAACAACAAATTGTGAGCCGGGTAAGTTCCTTAACCAAATCTATTCCACCAAAAAATATAGAATTTATTTCTTTTTGTTTTAAATATTTTTTCGACAATTTTTGCTCGATTCTTGTGAGATTTCGTTGGTTTTAATTATTGAAGTTATTTAATGTCAATAATACTAAATATGGAGGAACAAATTAAATCGATAAAAAGACAGAGAGGTACAGTAAAAGCTAAATTGATCAAAAAAATTTTAGACGGTTTGGAAGCGAGGACACGGGCCGGAACTCATATCTCGGAAGACGCGATTCCCGTCTGAGGTCCGAAATAGCGGAGCTGAAAGACACGATGGTCAAGTCTCACAGGCAGTTGGTGGACCGGATAGACGACCGGCTCAACGAGCTGATGGAAGCCCAGAACACTCAGAAGCCAGAACCCAGAAGCCCAGCGGACAACAAATGCCAACAACAGGCAAAGGTTTACCCATCAAAACTACCGAAGCCACAAACAGAGACGAAAAAGAAGACAGCGACCGAAAAGTCACCGAAGCCACAACCAAAAAAGAAAAAAGAGGACTTCCCACCACTGGCAACCAACATCCCTAAAGACGAGGCAACATCATGGGAACGGAAAGCAGAAGATGCCATGAGGGCCCATTCTCCCCCAATAACGGACATGCTCATCCTGCCACGAGGACCAGCAGACCCGATCTACAAACCGACGATCCAGTCCCCCCAGCGACAAACGCAAATGGAGATACGCTTACCTTGCCACAGCCAAATGATACAGAGACAGAGGACATGGAAACGAACCAAAACGAAGAGACCACCGTGTTGCCTGGACAACAGGCAACACCATACCGAAAGCCACCTGTAATCAAATTACAGAGCGTAAGCGAGACAGGGGCTATCCTCACCATGGCCCAACAGCAAAAGGTTTACACGGTAAACAGAATATCTAGAAGTGGTAGGGAAACACTTATCCAGGGGAAAAGCCCGGAAGATTACAGAAAAATGGTGAGGATTGTAGAAGAGTATGCAAAGAGATACACAGACAAAAGGTTGATTGACAGAGGTTTATGGAATCAGGACATCAGAGATGGAGTGCGATTATGTGCACTCCACAAGAGTCACATGGCAAGGCAATTGACGTGTACATACCAGAACGGTGTTATATGATCGTTCGGACTGCAAAAACCAGTAAACCTTACCACAAGGTAATTGACATGGATTATTCTGACTATTTAGAATATAAGAACTATAGCAACCAGGTAATTACAAACAAGTCTCAGAACAGGGAAAAATGAGGTGGACAAAAGTTAAATGGATCAGTATCGTAAAAGTTGCCCCAAAATTATTTATTTTAAATATAGATCAAATGACAACGAATTTGACTCGCTAAAACTTGAAAAAAGACAGCGCAAAAGAGTACCCGATTTTGCAGTATCAAAGTTATATCTGGCGAAGCCTAAAATAAATAAAAATAAATTAAAAGATCTTTTAAAACTATGTAAAAATGGCAGTGTTCCATCTACATACCACAAGGTTTATAAAAACTTGGAACCCGAAGATGACGATGGACAAGAATTGCCCAATACAGAGAGTAATGAAAGTGATTAATTGGTAATATTAATAGATGAACTATCAGATGAGAAATGTTACATAGTTGTTAAAAAATAATATTTAATAAAAAGCATACAAGGATCTTTAATAAGTCCTTAGAAAATCCAAGAGTTTGTTGCATCGATAACATGGATAGTTCTTATTAACGGAAAAATAACAAAAAATATCTAAGATAATTGTTTTTGTTTTATCTTTTCCTAAGAGCTTATTTAACGACACTCGTATTATTTTACTAATGATAAAGTGATTGGTGCGTAATATTCAACATACGATGATGATAAAAGTAGTTTTTTATGTTTTCATCTTAAATTGTTTTTTTTTTATTTAATTTACATTTTCTTGTCTTCTGATTCTCATTTTGATATTTTGTAAAGAATTTTTTCATACATTATATTTACAAGGCCTACTGACAATAAAATATTTTGCCTTTGGGAATATAGCCATGTTAGTCTAGTTATTGACTTTGTAAATTGATTGTCGTTTTTCTTTGTATTATTTGAATTAATAAATGTTGAGAACCTAAATGCGACCATTTTTACAATATTACTTATTCACTTTTAATTATAACAAGATTAACAGATGTTGATTATAACAAAATTGAGAGGCTTTTCCACTAATGGTCAGTGTCTCACCCAATAATTCTGAGGCTTGACGCTTTTGACTGCCACATAAGATTCTCACTATTTTGTTACTGTTCAGTGGTCAAAAGGTCTAATACACATATCTTTGAAGTAACAACTTGAACATGAATTAATGTAATCAAGTAAACAGATATAATCTAAAATCATGTATATAGAAATGCAAGCTTCAACGTCCCAGGCTGACCGATGACCCGGAAGCCGACGCAGCATAACCGAACCAATAAATAGATGCAACATACATTTTTCAGGGTTCTTTTTAGTTCGTATTTAATTGTATAACAATAGTTCCATAAGTTGTAAAAGTTGTGATTTCTCAAATAAAATCTTTTTTAAAAGTTACGTTTAAGTGTTCCCAACATTTCTGGCGCTGCGAACAGGATTCTTCGTACAGAAACCACCCGTTTCCTGGTCAACTTCAGTTGTTCGACGAGAATCCGCTGAACCTGGGATAAGAAGGAAGAGCATGCAGATAATATCACCAGTGATCATCATCCTGTAAGTCTATTTTCCTTACTTTCCTTTATGAGCATTTTAAACGATATTTCAAGAGATAATTTAGAAGTTTTATTTGAAAATCTTGTCTTAGATACTTCTAGTAGTTCTAAACATAATAATATCCGTAGTTCTAAAAAATCAGTTAAAAAATTAAAAATGCCTATGTCTAATAGTGATATTTCTAGCTTATGCAACACTTTACCCGAATTTTCTACTGGAGATAATCTCTCCACATTTATTAAATCGGTTGATAATTTAATTGCATTTTTGAGTACCCAAGAAATTATCCAACCACAAGAGTTTGTTCTAAATGCTAATATCGTTTCTCGTATCAAGGGTGAACCTAGAGATTTTTTAAACTATTCTAACAAAACTATTTGGACTGAAATTCGGCCCGCTTTACTCGCTAAATATGGCGATAGACGTTCTGAAGAAATTTTAGTAAACCAACTGTCTACCACTGTACAAAAATCTAACGAAAATTATGACCAGTATCACCAAAGAGTTTCCAATAACTTAAATGATCTTCTACAGCATATCTCTCTTAATGACAATGCTGCCACAGTTACGTTCAAAACCCCTTATTTTAAGAATATTGCCCTTAAAACCTTTTGTACCGGCATAAACGACCCCTATTGCGAATATTTGTCGCATTTTAAAATTGACTCTCTAGAAGCTGCCCTCCAAAAATGCATTGCATACGATAACCACAAAAGTCAACAACAATACATGAATTTCTTGAAAGGTCAACAAAATAAACGACCGAATACATTTAGACAAAAACCAAATAATTCTAATCAAAACAATTCAGATAGATTTAATAATAGAAATAATAATCCGAACAATTTTCAAAATAACTTTATGTATCCCCCTGGTAATATGCAACAGCCCACGTTTAATTTTTCGCCACAACCTAATTTTAACCAACAACAACCTAACTATAATTTTCCCGAAAGAAATTTTCCACAGGCTAATCAAGCCAGCTTTCCTAGAAATTATTCTCAGCCCAATCATTTCGGCAATAATCCTAGAAACGATTCTCAGCCCAATACTTTCGGCAATAATCCGAATTTCAGAAAACCTAACCCAAAAAATCTTTATAATAGACGAAATGTCCCAAATCGAAATTATACTTCTCCTATGAGTGGTGTACAAACAATCTCATCCAATCAACCCATGACTGTTTCTACAAGAACTCATAATTTCAACATAGATGTTAATTCTGACGAAAGTCCCGAAAATTTCACACAAGACATCGAATCAGATAGCCAAGAACATTCTCAGGATTTTCAGTACGACCTTTTCAACAACGACCCACCTCTTCTATAAACTTAAATAATATTAATAACTCTCCCCGTTTACCATGTTTTATCATGCCCAAAACTGGTTTAAAAGTTTTAATTGACTCAGGAGGTTCTGATACAATTATTTCCCCTAAAGCTGTAAATTATTTTAATTCTTTTCACATTTATGAAAAACCCTTTACATTAACTTCAATGAACGTGACTCGTAAATATTTTCAAAATATAAAAACCCCTCTACTAAAAGAAATGAACGTAAATAAAATTTTTGATGCCCGAATCGCCGATTGGAATCGCGAATTTCATATTTTACTTGGGAATCGCGATTTAGAAAATTTACAAGCTGTCATAAATTATCAGACAAAAACCTTGACCCTTAAGAGTGTCGGTGTCACAATTCCATTTCAAACGCTGTATAGTAAAATTCCAGTAGACGTTGCGGAAGGTGAAATTTTATTCCCTGAGACCGTAATTAATCACGTAGTCATACCAGAGTCCATTCACATTGCAAAGGACAATTACATAGATAATATTTCTTTCTGTAATCATATTCAACTTGAACCTATTCATGTAGAAAAATTAAATAATTATGAGGTCTCAAATGGCCCAACAAATTTTGATCCTTCTATTATCAGAACTAGTCATTTAAATTTAGAAGAAAAAGATAAAATTTTAAAATTGTGCAAAAGATACAAAGACATTTTTTATGATGATAAAAATAAGTTAACTTTTACTTCTGGCATTAAACATGAAATTAGAACGCGAGATGAAAATCCTATTTATGTAAGAGGATTTAGGCATCCAAAAAATATGCAAGAAGAAATTACAAAACAAGTAAATAAATTATTAGATAATAATATTATTAGACCGAGTATAAGTCCATTCAGTGCTCCGGTCTGGATCGTAAAGAAGAAAGCCGATACATCCGGAGAGCAAAAATTTAGGATGGTAATTGATTATCGTAAACTAAACGAAAATACAATAGATGATAAATACCCTTTGCCCAAAATTGACGAAATATTAGACAATCTCGGTAAGGCCACATATTTTACAGTTCTCGATCTTGCTCAAGGTTTTCACCAAATAGAAGTGCATCCCAATTCCATAGAGAAAACTGCCTTCACAGTTCCTCATGGTCATTTTGAATTTACAAGGATGCCGTTTGGTTTAAAAAAATGCCCCAAGCACTTTCGAAAAATTAATGGACAATGTTCTTAGGCCATTTCTTCATAAGTTTTGTTTCGTATATATGGACGATGTTATTATATTTTCTAAGTCTTTACACGAGCATCTTGTTCATATTGCTACAATTTTTGATACATTCCGAAAAAATAATCTGAAAGTACAATTAGATAAATCAGAATTCCTCACGAAAGAAGTTGCTTTTCTTGGTCACTTAGTAACCGCTGATGGTATTAAACCAAATCATATCAAAATAGAAGCTATCCAAAAATTCCCATTGCCAAAATCAGTCAAAGAAATTAAATCCTTCTTAGGTCTTATAGGATATTATCGTAGATTTATACCCAATTTTGCAAAAATTACGTCCCCTTTTTCTAGATGTACTCGCAAAGGAGAATCCTAATTATCTAGAGTCATTTGAAAAATGTAAGCAACTGATAACTAATGCCCCTGTACTCCAATACCCAGATTTTTCAAAACCTTTTGTTCTCACTACTGATGCTTCCAATGTAGCGATTGGCTCTGTGCTTTCTCAGAACAATCATCCAATAGCGTATTATTCGCGAACTCTAAATTCCGCTGAACAAGCTTATTCCACAATCGAAAAGGAACTCTTAGCCATCATAGATTCTTGTAAACATTTTCGTCCTTATTTATATGGCCAAAGGTTCTTAGTCGAAACGGACCATAATCCCCTTGTCTGGATATATAAAATTAAAGATCCCACGTCTAGATTAGCACGTTGGAGACTCAAACTTGACGAATATAATTTTGATGTAAAATATAAGAAAGGAAAGGAAAACCAAGTTGCTGATGCTCTCTCTAGAGTACAAATTAACGCTTTAAGTACCAGCTCAAACTGTGCTGAACCTTCAGATATTGATGAACAATTTGACCCGGACGAATTTTTGGAACAATTTGACCAATTACAAAATGATGATGATACGCAACACACTGCAGTCGAAAATCCCATTTCTGGAATCCAAATTTCGGAAGAACCAATTAATATGTCGACGAATCAAATTATAATTAATGATCACTCTGACAATTTCGATATGGTTTATAAAAAAATATTTAACAAGCACAGATACAATGTTAATGTCACGGAGAATTGGAAAATAGAAATATTTTAAGGCCCAATCAAAAATTTGCCATAAAAGTCTCTCACGAATTTAGACCTTTTATTTGCAACTATTTTAGAAAAAATATCGACTCAACCGTTAAAACCTTTTTCTGCAATAAAATGCTTCAAGACATTGAAGAAGAAGAAAGACAAATCGAATGCGTAAAGAAATACCATACCGAAAATCATAACGGTATCGTAGAAACCTACAAACATTTAAAAAATAAATTTTACTGGCCTAATATGCAAACTACTATTTCAAACTATATTAATCAATGCGAAATCTGACTAAAAAATAAATACGAAAGACGTCCCTACAAACTTCCACAGTTAGGACCTTTACTTGGACAAAAACCTTTTGATATCATACACATAGATTTATTCCATTGCAACAAAAATCTCTATCTAACAGTTATCGATTCATTTTCAAAATACGGACAATGTTACAAAATTCCCGACAAAACTTCGTTATCAATCCTAAGCAAACTCAGACATTACTTCTCACACCACAACTATCCCAAAAAAATAGTATGTGATAGTGGTACAGAATTTAATTCCGCCGTAATTAAAGAATTCATGAATCTTCACAAAATTGAACTACATTTCACTACAGTAAATAACTCCTCTTCTAACTCCCCTGTAGAACGATTTCATTCTACCCTTATCGAAAAACTGAGAACTTTAAAAGACCAAAGTCCAAACGATCCTTTAGATGACATATTTACCCATGCTGTATTAATTTATAATCAATCTATCCATAGTTCCACGAATTATTCTCCTTTTTCTATTCTCTACGGACCTTATGCCAAAGAAATACACTTCGATTTTGATCTTCCGGTTTATGAAACCTATAACCAGAGACACAAAGACGAACTTCAACCCTTTATAGAGCACTTATATAAAAAACAAAAAGATAAAAGACAAAACATACAAAGCAAACGAGACTGCCGAAGAGATACCCGAAATAAATCTTGAAAAACCCCTGTACGTAACTAAGAAAAAACATAGACCTAAATTACAAAATCCCTATTCTAAATTACGTCCCGATAAACAAGATAAGACGAAAGTAGTTGGTAAAACTGACAAACAAAACGTAACGAGCACTCACTTAAACTTTGCAAAAAGGACCCGAAAACTTATAGACAAAACTTCTTTACAGGACAATCCTATCCCTGGGACATCTTCTCAAGATCCAACAAATTCCGAATAATGGTTACTTTTCCGAAGAAGTTGGAAAGTCCAGAGAAATCTCACATTATCACAGACACATCTTGCACATAAATTTACAAAAATTAGAAGAAACCTTAGAAAGAGATCCTATCCACTATTTTAAGCATCCTATAAAAAATGGACCTTTGTCCTCATTGTATTCCCAGTATACTCACTTACATGACCTAGCCAAAGATAATTTACACAAAATAACTAGAAAACAGAAAAGAGGACTTTTTAATTTTCTCGGTACAGCTATCAAATATGTAACGGGTAATCCCGATAATTCAGATCTAGAGATATTAAGAACTCACATTACAGCTATTGAACTTAAAGAAAACGAAATCATAAAAAAATTTAACAATCAAATCTCATTTGGACAATCAATTGATACGAGATTCGACAAACTCATAAACAAAATTAATAATAACAGTTTCGTACTTTTATCCGCAGTTAATAAATTATCTGCCGATTTTGACGGTTATGTTGCCTTACATAATGAAATAATTAACCTTCAAAATATTAACGAATTCCCAATGAAACTTATCAGAACAATCACTTTATCCCATTTGGATATCCCAAATATTGAATTATTCTCATTAAGTGAACTCGAAAATTTAAAAGAAAATCTCCTTCAAATTTATTCCAGAAACGCCCTTCTCATCGATGAAAATCATCCTTACGAACTCATAGAAGCATCTAAAGCCCTTGTTTGTGTCACTTCTCAAACAATGCTCATAATAATAAAAATCCCTATCCTTGACATCAACCTATACCTCACTTATAGAATTTATCCTATCCCTAATGCAGATCACATCATGATATTGCCACCCACACATTTCTATGCTAACAATAAATGGTACGAAGACTGTAGTGGACATGCTGAATACATGATTTGTACAAAATTGATCAAATCCAGATGCTCCATACCCAATGTTCAAAATTGCACTAAGGTCGTTGTCACAGAAAATTTCTTCCAAGAAACCAATAAAGTAATACTATTAGGAGTAGTCCATCCAATAAAGATTCGAGAAGAAAAAGTCATAACCAGTAGTATCCTAATGACAGATGAACCAATTGTCATAGAAGGAACCAAATTCAATAAAAAGACCACACAAGAGATTTCCATCCCAGAAGTCGTTCCAATAAAATTGATACCAGAGCATAAGATTCAAATTGAAAAACTCAAAATTCCAGATACCCATGGCCAGCTTCAGCCAATAGAAACACTGGACCCTCTTCCACAAATTTCAACGGGACTTGGCACCACCAGTTTAATTTTAATAGTTTTCTTCTTACTATTTATTTTTGTCTTTATAATCAAAAAGAGAAAAAGAATTTCCAGATTGCTTTTTGGACCCAAACTACAGCCAGCCCAAATTCAAATTCTAGATCAGCTAATTGCAGAAGTTTCCCAGACTTCGAGGACTAAGTCAATTCCAGAGGAGGAAGGAGAAATGCAAGCCTCAACGTCCCAGGCTGACCGATGACCCGGAAGCCGACGCAGCATAACCGAACCAATAAATAGATGCAACATACATTTTTCAGGGTTCTTTTTAGTTCGTATTTAATTGTATAACAATAGTTCCATAAGTTGTAAAAGTTGTAATTTCTCAAATAAAATCTTTTTTAAAAGTTACGTTTAAATGTTCCCAACATTTCTATATTTAAAATTTAGTCTTCAAAAGCAATAAATTCATACTTAAAATTTGGTTGTGGACATGGTGCCCAAAGTCCACAAGTTGTGTTGTGGTCAGAACTCAGTACAACTCTTCGAGTAGCAGTAGTGTTTTACTTTTTAGGGTACAATTACTTTGTAAGAGATTGAATTGTACCGAGAAAAGGCTATAAAAAGAGCGCGATCTCTCGGTTCGCTATCAGTCGGGTCCTGCACCTCGCGGGCTTACGTGCCCAAGAACTGGGGCCTTGCACCCCAGTTAACCAGTTCTGGGGCTGGTTTTAGTATTTAAAGCTGCTTTTTCATTTTTATCTTTGATCATGAGCTTTTGCCCCCTTAGTAAAGGGGCAACATTCTATTACTATGTAAGAAATTGAAGACTATGTCTATGTAAAGAATTGAAGTGTTGTCTATGTATATGACTATGTATAGAAATGAAGAGCTTTGGGTTGGTTCTTCTCAGAACGTTACGCTTGTAAAGTTCTGTATTTACTGAACTAATTAACGGATACTATAAACGCTATGTATTTATTTGCAGTTTAAAAAGTGACAAATATGCAAGATGTGATCTGTTCTGTAGTCGTATGAATACTGGGCTTTTCGGCTTTTCAACCCTTAGTGCGAAGTGCGTACGCATCTATTCACTGTGAGTTAAATTCAATTTGGGGACGAGTGACACGTACAGTAATTGTAATTGTACATAATTATAATGCTAAGCTTTCGTGAACCACCCTGTACATTTAAATTTATGTTTAAAAAGTGCACATTTATAATAATAGATATATAAAATCGACGCATCTCAGCGATTTTTATAATTCTTAATATGTAAAATTAGTTTTGGATAAATAGCAGAACGTTAAAACACCTAAAATTAAAAGATCATGCAAAATTCATTATTAAAATAATAAATAATTATTTAAATCTGAAAACTTTTCGTGGAGCCCCTTTCTGGTAATATTCTTAAATCTCTGACTGTGACAATTAATAAGATAGGAGACGACGAATAAAGAAGGTGAAAAGGACTCTACAATATGCAGTCACATTCCGCCTTATTCGTCTAGGAAAAGGTCCGAAAGATAGTTTCTAGTGCCTACTCAAAAATCTGAGTAAAAATATGAAAGACAGTTTATGTTTGCTTCCGATTCAAAGGTGGTTCCTGAATGGTACCATGGTGGGAGGTCAGCGTATTACAGTAGAATTTACAAAGTCACGGTTGCGTCGAAGTCCGGGGTGGGGCGGCAAATTTTTTCGATTCGGGCGCATCGGACATTCCGTAAAGCAAAGTCTCAAAGGAATGGGACATGCAAGATACCCTTACCTCCACTGCCACCAATGCCGTCGGAGTACATGGGACCATTTTGAGGTAAGATGATATCACGTGAACATTTTTATTTTATTTTTATATTTTATTATTACGGTACAGTATGTGGATGCACCGCTTTTTCAAAGCGGTCTCGGATAGTTTCTAGTGCCTACTCAAAAATCTGAGTAAAAATATGAAAGACAGTTTATGTTTGCTTCCGATTCAAAGGTGGTTCCTGAATGATACCATGGTGGGAGGTCAGCGTATAACAGTAGAATTTGCAAAGTCACGGTTGCGTCGAAGTCCGGGGTGGGGCGGCAAATGTTTTCGATGCGGGCGCATCGGACATTCCGTAAAGCAAAGTCGCAAAGGAATGGGACAGGCAAGATACCCTTACCTCCACTGCCACCAATGCCGTCGGAGTACATGGGACTATTTTGAGGTAAGATGATATCACGTGAACATTTTTATTTTATTTTTATATTTTATTATTACGGTACAGTATGTGGATGCACCACTTTGTCAAAGCGGTCTCGGAGCTCGGAACTCCTCGGAGGGCCCCAGACTACCCCCAGTCAGGACCTGAGTGGGCATGGGGGATGTCAATCCCGAGGATCAACGGAGAGCCTTGGTCGAAGAAAGAGTAAGTTTCAGTAGCTCGTCCGGAACAGTTATTTTTGGGTTCCTACTTTTGGGTTCGATGCTTACCGACACCCAAAATGCAGGCCTACAGGAATTTATTTTTTACAACGCGAAAAGCCATTTCTGAATATTTACTGAATAAAAGTTATAGGTACTCAAGATGATTGATAATAGTAATAATACTAATAATCAAACTCCTGAGGCCCACAGTCAGAACCTGAGGGGGAGTGGGGTGTTAATCCTGAGGTTTTACGGAGAGCCTTGATTGAATGGCCAGCCTAAATATATAAATAGCAGACCTAACAGAATGACATCAAAAAAAGACGGTAGAGAACTGCTCCTATACATGTTGATCTATTACGAAAGTGATACAGAAATAGTCAAAATAATAACGAATTTATGCCACATGAAAGTAGAAATAGAGGATGAAATCAAAAATAAGAGCGAAGTGTTGCAGTGCTACAACTGCCAAAACTTTTTCCACGGCTCCAGAGCATGCAAATTTTACTCCAGATGTGTGAAATGTGGAGAAAACCATGCCACCAGAAATTGTGACAAGGAAAATAACACGCCAGCCAAATGTGCAAACTGTGGTGAGGCTCACATAGCCAGCTAGAGGCTGCAAAAAAGCGCCAAAAAAAGGGTTAAGACCCAACAAGCACCCAGAAATATAAGTACACACAACGTACAAACAACATCAAACATAAGTTATGCCGCAGCCACACAAGGCAAAAAAGACGCTGTTGCAGAGAACAAAGAGGTACTAGCAGCAGTACAAGAACAAATGAAAATGTTCGCCGGCATGTGTGAACAAATGACACAATTCTTCCATGCACTGGGGCTACAGAAAATCGCATAATGTCAGAACAGTTGAAAGATCTACCAATTATATCATATAACTCTAGCAGTTTACGTCGGTAGCTGAATATACTAGATGAGTTTACCAACAGACTCAATATAGATGGCATGGCACTGCAGGAAACAAAACTCACCGAAAAAGTGAAAACCAAATTCCCGGGCTATGACATCTATAGAAAAGACCATATATCTATTTCGGGCGGCACGGCTATCATGGTGAAAAAGGGATAAAACATCAACATGTTCCGACACCGGATGGTCTGGTCACCCTAGAAGCAACAATAGTTCGGATCTGTGCGGCTGACGAAACGTTGAAAATAGCCTCAGTGTACGTCAGACCGCAAGACCCGATCTTTGCGGAAGATCTAAACCTAATATTAGATTCAGACGAGCCAACAGTCATCATAGGTGACCTAAACGCGAGATCTCCCAACTGGTTTGACAGAAAACCAACCGAAATGGAAAACTACTTTGTGGCTATCTTGAGAGGAAAGAGAATACATATGCAATTGGACAAGTTGAACCAACACATTTCCAAGCAGAAATAGGTACCAACACACTTTGTTGGTAACACACTTTGTTGGACATTGCAATTCTACACAATATTGGACAACAATATGAAATACGAATAAATTGAAGTAAACAAGGGCGATAGTAGTCACAATCCAATTATCCTGACCCTAGGAGCAATAGAACTTTATCACACACAACCGTAAACGAAAAAAAGGACAAATTGGCCTAATTTCAAAAGAGTCACCCGCGAAAACATCGGCGATATTCCAAACATCAATAATATAACGGAATTTCAGGCAGGTCAATGAAAGACCATAGCGCGAACCTAAACAACGAGACCGTGTCCGGCAAGCACGAGCTGGATGGCCAGACCTTGCGGCTGCCCAGCTGACGAGGAAAACAATACGCAAGTATTGTCAAATCGGCAGCTGAGTGACCGACACACACTAAAGTCCGAAGGGAGAGACACCAATACAGGTTGGTGTCTCTCCGTTCGGAACACACACTTAGGGACTTCAGTCCAAAATCATGAGAAACATAAATAAATTCAGTAAAGTAATTAGGGAGAAAAGCTAAACAGCTACCCCTACAGATAGGTGGCCTAACCACAATCAAGACAAGACGGAGGGTGTTTTCATTACCCCAATCACCAGACGTAAAAAGTTCAAAGCCTCCCCTTCGTATGCCACACGATGGGGAGGGGTGGAGGAAAAAACCTGGGGGTCAGATAGGTACCGCTCCGGAAAGAAATTCTTCGGGAGCGAGACAGGTTTGATCTTCGGACATGTGGGTCCCGCTGACTAGCAGTGGTACACACATGTTCCTAGAGGTTGGCTTGAACGCGTATGTGTGTGTGAAAACAGTCGCGAGTCGAACGAGCAGCAGCACATACATGACGTAAGCCGCGAGAGCGCCAAAGCCGTTGTCAAGCAAGCTAGTGGGCGGAGCCTGCTTATAGCTTGCAGCACGGCTGTGTGACGTCACTGGCGCAGCGAACAAAGGAAGGAAGAAAAATAGTGTGAGAAAGCCACGTGGAACGGCGTCTGTTATAGTGTACAGGGATATTGAGGGACTACGGTCCATATATTATCCTTCTAAATGTAAGAAATACCTTTCAGGTCATTGGTACACTATAAAAGACTGAAACATACGGGAGACACCTGTGGTCCGACACTGTAGAACCTGTAAAAAGGTTAGACATCCCCGGCCCCTGGCTCTGGTGTCTGAGGACCTCAAGAGGAACCCACGCTCGAGAAGAGAGCGCGTGAGCATCCGAGTAGGTGGGGAAGGTCACCCCGAAGCCGTCGACCACGTGGTCACGGTAGAAAAAAACACAGTCATCCACGATACCCTATCACTATGCAAGACAACGGAAGCGTCAAACGCTCCAAAATTCGGAACCGCGACGCGGTTCCGCATCTTTTCAACGAGAACGTTTATTTGTCTTGTCCTAAAAGGTCTGTTCTGTTTGATCAATCCTCGATTTGGCGCAGGAAATGATACAACGTTAAAGAAGGAAATGAAAAACGACCTGAGAAAGATTATTACAGAAACGGATGAAGAAAAATTTATGTAATTACCCGATAACTATTTAACGAAAATAAAAATGCAAATGAGACATACTTTTCAATTATTTAAAAAAGTAAATAATTATATGAAATCGTACATATTTTAAGACACCTTTAGTCTACTTTTTTCTAGGAAATACTTCAGTCTATACAGAGAATAAAAACGTGGGCTCATTGTTATAGAAAAAATTCCGGAAATAATACCAACATGTCCCTGGAGTCGCTTAACAATCAACTGAAGACCAACTACCTAAATAGGACTGTAACAGGGAGAATCGAGAAATTATTGGATACTATGGATGAGCTAGAGGAGGTAAAAATGTGGAAGAGGATTGTGGACATGAAACGACCAAACGCGAACAATTATCAGGACAAGATTATAATGCATGCTCAGAGGGGGCAAAAAATATCAAAAGCAAAATGGACGTTACGAAGAATATGGAGGTTACGAACAATGTGGAGGAATGTGGGCAATATCACGTAAGATCCCTTAAGGATCTTAATATATTACAAAGTGTAACTTTAAGACAAGTGTGTGAAAGTGAATGTAAGATGTTTTGTAGAGCTTGCAAAATTTGTATACACCGTTATCAGTGTGACTGTAAAGTAAACGAGGTGAGGAATACCTTGTGTCAGCATGACGCGGTTCCCCATCTTTCCAACGAGAACTACCCTCCCCTTCGTATGAAAATATCCGCGACCCAAATCAATTAACATTTGAAGGGCACAGGCGAAAAACCCCGTTGGTCAATTTTTTCATTTCAATCTACAAACAAAGCAGACAGAAAGAGAGGTGCATCTTAAGAGAGGTGAGCGTTTTTATACATTAAAAAAAATTTACCAAAACGTTCCATGAAATCAATCACGATGGAACCTGTGACCATGGACTTTCAAAAAAACCTGCCGTGTCCTAACATTACGACTAATGATGTCTACTATCGGCGCCAACTGAATTTTATTAGTTTCAATATTCATGTACTTTCAACGCAGCAAGCAATTTTTTATACGTATGATGAGTCTGTGGCAAAAAAGGCGCAAATGATGTATGCTCCATGTTTCGGCATTTTGTTTTTAAAATTTTGCCCCTTGAAGTGCAAGAACTCTGTATATTTTGTGACTCATGTGCGGGCCAAAATAAAAATTATACATTTATCCGGTTTTTACATCATCTGGTAACAAAAGATAAACGTTTTAAAACAGTTAAGATGATATTTCCGATAAGAGGGCACTCTTACATGGAATGCGATCGGAATATGAGCATTGTCAACCAAAAATCCTATACAGAGGTTCCAGAAGACTGGAGGGCGGTTCTAAGGAATACTCGGGTAAAACCCTCTCCATTTACAGTGATTGATTGCGAAGTAGATGTAGTTTTTCAAAATTGGACTGCTTACCTATCATCACTTTATCCCCGAAAATGTCCATTTCCCACAAGATCGATTCGTATGTTAAAAATTTCGGCAACTGAAGGACGACTTGTGTTCCATAAACCTACTTTTTTTTGACTTTATGCATCCTCCGTCCTTGAAAAAAACCTCCTTGCAAAAAATCAAAGAAAAATGAAGGCGCAGCCACTGCAGTAAATACCCAGTTACAAAATTTGTACAATGGAAAACTTCCAATACCAGCTGAAAAATATCGCGACCTTCTTCATTTATCACAGTATTTGGAAAACCCCGAAGCAAAGCTTTTTGATAAAAATTTAACTGCTGACGCTGTTCAACAGGAAGAGAATGATGACGACCTCCTAATTGATGATGACGAGAATTGACTTCAGACCGTTTTTTTTAATAGTTTGTTAGGTTTTACTCTGGTTTTTTACTGGAAAAATATTAACAAAATTGTCAATAAATTAATTAAAATTTTTTCTATACGTTTATTGTTTATTTTTGACGAGAATTGACTTCAGACCGTTTTTTAAATAGTTTGTTAGGTTTTACTCTGGTTTTTTACTGCAAAAATATTGACAAAATTGTCAATAAATGAATTAAAATGTTTTCTATACGTTTGTTGTTTATTTTTACTGCAACAATATTAACAAAATTGTCAATTAATTAATTTTTTTTCTATACGTTTATTGTTTATTTTTGACGAGAATTGACTTCAGACCTTTTAATAGTTTTAGGTTTTACTCTGGTTTTTTAATGCAAAAATATTCAAAATTGTCAATAAATTAATTAAAATGTTTTCTATACGTTTATTGTTTATTTTTTTAGCCTCTAGAATTGAAAAAACTTTCTCTGTTTTCTCGAAATTTGCTTTTTTTGACTGACGGGGTTTTTTCCCTGTGCCCTTCATTTATCCAAAACGCCAAAAGTCAATTAAGAACTCTAGCACATCTAAACAGGGAAACCACAGCCCCAAATCTAGAGCCAGTGCAGGCGGCTCTAGGCCCGGCACTCCCTTACAAAATTCCACACCCTCTAGTTCCCAGATAGAAAGACCCAGTAGTTGCCCCCATAGAGCGGCAAGTAGTACAAATAGTATTAGTAGCTTATCAGATAATTATACCCTCGTTAGTAATCGTAGAGATAGTGTTAGCAGTAGTTATAGCGACAGGGAACTGATAAATAAATACAGTCACAGACAATATTAATGCCACCTTAATTAACGGTCCAACTAATTCACAAAGCACTCATAATAGTACACAAAACAATATTCCTCCTGGCGGAAATAACAGTCACATTCACAGTCACCGCCCATCAAGCTCCAAACCTGACACGCCCTCCTCCAAAAATCTATACCTACCGTATAGAACAAATCACAGACGACATAAATTCACAAGCCAGGCTATATGTATAGACGAAATCAAATTAGGATCTACATGCAGAAAAATAAAAAGGCTACAAAATTACTGTAGCAAATTAATTACTTTTAAATTTTTGTCATAATTTGTAATGATACGCCGATACGTCGAACACGCATCGACACTTGGAACCGTGTGATTCTCACAAATCGCGCAGATGCCTCCACTTCTCCGAAACAACACTGGCAGAGGGATATTTAAGAAGACCACAAGCAGAGATCCAGCTTCAGTGCCACAGTCCACAGTCCTTCAGATCCACAGTCAATTTAGACTGTGAGGTCTCGCACTGGAAACACGTACCTGGTAGCACATTCTAACTTACTACTCGTCACTCGTGCAGAGCTGACTAAAAATTTTTCTTCTAAGTTTTGGTGTATTGTCACCAACGGTACTCATTTGACCAATGGCACGCGTTTGTGCACGGCCCACGCAAGGACAAAATACATATTTACGGCGACAAAACTAAATTTTTCGAGCAACTTGAAATATAATAAATAATGCACATTCCTCAAGCCAAATAACCCACCTTCCAATTAGTTAACAAAAGGATTTGCAGGTAGCAACACAAAAGAATGTACAGCCCGGCCAACTGACCATATTTCTCACTTTTTTATATATACATTTACACTAAATATTTGCTTGAATTATTTTAAATATCTACCCCAAATATACAGTATGTCCCTGTAAGTTGTATCCATATGGAAAACTTTTTTATTATTAATTTTACGAAAAAAAGTTATTCTTCATAAAAAGCTCTGCATAGTCCAAAACCTAAGATTCAACCATCAGATATAAAATTTTATGAATGTTATACGAGGTATGTCAAAAAATTTGAATTTCACTCAAGAGTAAAGTAGCTTTATTTTTCACAATATTAAAAATTGCTATTATGAAAAGTTGTTTGGAATTAAAAACTATATTCTAATACGCATTTATATCCTTCTAATTGAACAAAACAATTTTTTTGAAAAATTACATTATTTTCAGTTATTTCAATTCTGATAACTCTTTTATTATTAATTTTACGAAAAAAAGTGATTCCTAATAAAAAGTTTTGGATAGTCTAAAACCTAAAATACAACCATCTTATATCAAATTTTATCAATTTTATACGAGGTATGTCAAAAAGATAAATTTAGATCAAAAGTTAAGTACCTTTATAGTTCAGAATATTTCAATTAGAAGGATGTAATTACATACTGAAACATAGTTTTTAATTCTAAATAACTTTTCATAATAACAATTTTCGGTATTGTGAAAAATAAACGTATTTTACTCCTGAGCGAAATTCATATTTTTTTAACATACCTCGTATAAAATTGATAAAATTTGACATATCATGGTTGTATTTTAGTGTTTAGACCATGCAGAATTTTTCATTAAAATAACTTTTTTTCGTAAAATTAATAATAAAAGAGTTATCTGAATTGAAATAACTGAAAATAATGTTAGTTATCCATAATTTTTCAAAAAAATAATTTTTCAATTAGAAGGATGTAATTGCATACTAGAACATATTTTTTAATTCCAAACAACTTTTCCTAACAGCAAATTTCAATATTGTGAGAAATAAAGCTACTTTATTCTTGAGTGAAATTCAAAGTTTTTGACATACCTCTTATAATATTCAAAAAATTTGATATTTGATAGTTAAATCTTAGGTTTTGGACCATGCAGAGCTTTTTATGAAGAATAACTTTTTTTCGTAAAACTAATAATAAAAAAGTTTTCCATATGGATACAACTTACAGGGACATACTGTATATATATATATATATATATATATATATATATATATATATATATATATATATATATATATATATAAAATCAAACAGATGAAATAGAGAATGTGGAAAAATCCCCTTACGAACAATTCACACATCCACCATTTCGGGTTGGGAAAAATTTTTTGAATAGAATCAAAGATCCAAACACCAGTTCTTAGAAATGTGTTTCGCCCTCTTCAACCTCTCTGGGCTTATCAATAAAGATGAGAGGTTGAATATCTTTAGACACATTCAAATCAAAAAACAACATTCGAGACCTAGACATAGAAGGTGCGTAAATCTACGGCAAGTCCGACAATGACAGTCTCAAGTTTTAATTCCCTAATTACTTAAAGTAAGTAAAATATATGTTTAAAAACATGAGATGTAGATCCTTGAAACACACTCAGTGATCAAAAGATCCAAGGTTAATGGTTTGACGACCACTCGTACGAAATCAAATGTTTTTTTATTAATTATGGATAAAAATTATGGATAACTAACATTATTTTCAGTTATTTCAATTCAGATAACTCTTTTATTATTAATTTTACGAAAAAAAGTTATTTTAATGAAAAAATCACTCATGTTTTTAAACATATATTTTACTTACTTTAAGTAATTAGGGAATTAAAACTTGAGACTGTCATTGTCGGACTTGCCGTAGATTTACGCACCTTCTATGTCTAGGTCTCGAATGTTGTTTTTTGATTTGAATGTGTCTAAAGATATTCAACCTCTCATCTTTATTGATAAGCCCAGAGAGGTTGAAGAGGGCGAAACACATTTCTAAGAACTGGTGTTTGGATCTTTGATTCTATTCAAAAAATTTTTCCCAACCCGAAATGGTGGATGTGTGAATTGTTCGTAAGGGGATTTTTCCACATTCTCTATTTCATCTGTTTGATTTCGTACGAGTAGTCGTCAAACCATTAACCTTGGATCTTTTGATCACTGAGTGTGTTTCAAGGATCTACATCTCATGTTTTTAAACATATATATATATATATATATATATATATATATATATATATATATATATATATATATATATATATATATATATATATCGGTTATATTTGATTTGTCGGTTTATTCGTTCGTCGGTTTAGCAGCTCGTTTAGTAGATTGCCGGTTAATTGGTCGTTAGTTGTTGGATTGGGTTCGGTTTGTCGTTGTTGGGTTGGGTTTATTGTTACTAAATTTTCACTACCACCATGTGTACCTTTCAGCCAGAACATTTGTTGGTTAAGGAATTGGACTATGAGCTGAGGATAAGGGAAATAGAGGTTGAAGAAGCCGCTAAATGTGATAGAAAACGCAGTCTATTGCGTGGTGCTCTTAAACAGGAGCAAGGAAATAGGAGTTTCCGTCAAATTTCAGCTGCAGCTATTCCTTTCCTGGAACAACAGGGAATAAATGAGACACTAGAGGATCTTACGCAAAAGATAAATAATTTTAGAGGGACTGTCCATGATAGCATGTATTCTAGATACATTTCACGTCTTGCTCATATCTCTGGTCGTGTCCACTTATTATGTTGCTCAGATGAGGAGCAACAACTTTACAAACGCTCTATGTCCATTAGGATTCTCAGTCTAGAAGGTGAACTCGATTCTCGAGTAAATCCTCTAGCCACGTCCACTCCTGTTTCTTCGGTTCAAGCCTCTAATTCCTTGTTATATCCCAAGCCTGTGCAGGTACATAAGTGGGGAGTTTGGTTTTCTGGTGAAGGTCATTATGACCAAGTAATTTCATTTTTAGATAGGGTAGAATGTCTTCGTGTTTCAAGAGGTGTGAGTGAGGAGGATCTTTTTTCAGCTTCTGCTGAATTATTTACAGGCCATGCTTTTACGTGGTTTATGAACAACCGTGGTAGCTTTACCACTTGGACTGGTTTGGCTCAGAAACTAAAATCCGATTTTCTGCCTTATTCTTTCCAAACTGATCTCTTAGACGAGATCAAGAACCACAAGCAGAAACCTGGAGAATCAGTGACCATGTTTATCAACACTATGTTAGACATGTGTAATCGATTAGACACTCCTTTAACGGATAGTTCGAAAATAAAAATAATTGTAAAATGTTTGTTACCGTTTTACCATGCCCAATTGGCACTGGTTGATATAGCCAGTATAGAAGACTCACAGAAAAATGTAAACGATTAGAGGAAACTCTATCTTGGTCTCTTAATCCTCCTACAACCTCGCGATTTAATTCTGGTCCTGGTTTTAATTCTCACTCCTCGAGAAATCGTTCTTGGCAATCTAGACCCCATACACCGAATGTGTCTGTGGCTACTTCTTCTTTTTATTGTTGGAATTGTCAGGAAGCGGGTCACGTATTTCGTGATTGTTCCAGACCCCAAACCCGGATTTTCTGCCACGGTTGTGGTAAAGATAACACACTGAAACGAAATTGTTTTAAGTGTTCGGGAAACGAGCATGCAGAAGCTCGTACCCTGAGCGTTCCTCGAACAGCAGCCCCATCAGGGAATATGACCGCAGCTGTAGACGAAGCTTCAGGTCCAATACCCGCCAGCAGTTCGAACACCTCTCAGGAAGGAAGAAACACTTCCAACCGGAGGCCAACACGCAAACCGAAATCAGGGAAAAAGTAATTGTTAGTAACACTTCAGTTGACTCGAGCGGTTTGCTTAATCGTAGGTTATTCCCTCCAGTCTTAGAGTGGAATTTTAGTAATAAGCATAATCGAGACAAGGAAACAGTTGAAAATTCTATACCAGGTTGTAAGTTTGTAAATAATAATAATATGTCTATGTTAATACCAGATTATTTTGGAAATAAATCAGATATTTTGGATTTTGATATAAATTCTTTATTAGTTAGGAAACATAATGATAACCGACCTTATCTTGAAATTGAAATATTAGGACAATCGTGTTTAGCTCTATTAGACAGTGGCTCGAACATTTCTTTAATAGGTTCGTATTCGTTGAAATTATTAGAAAATACGGATATTAATGTTATGCCTATTTCTTCTTTACAAGTCTCTACTGCAGATGGTGCTATCCAGTCAATTACAGGTAAATTTGACACAGAAATCGTAGTTGCCAATATTCGCAGAATGATTACATTTTATGTTATACCTTCAGTTAAAAATTCTATAATTCTTGGCATGGATTTCTTGAATGCATTTAATAGTACACTAAATTGCTCAGATTTTTCATTGTTTATATCTTCCTTTAATGTTGCAACTTTAAGTGCCATTCGCGAGTTCTCTAGTTTGTCTAGCTTAGAGCAAAAACAGTTAGAGAATATTATCTCTAAACTTTCATCTATCTCTTCCAAGGATAAATTAGGTCGTACACATTTAATATCTCATACTATCGAAGTGAACACTACAACTCCTTTCAGACAATAACAATATCCCATACCTCAGGCATGGCAAGCCGATTTAAGTAAAGAAATTGATTCGATGCTCTCTTTAAAGATTATCGAAAAATCGACGTCGTCATTTTGTAGTCCCTTATGGATGACAAAGAAGAAGGATGGATCATTCAGAGTATGCTTCGATGGTCGCAAACTTAATAGTATCACTACTAATAGAGATGCTTATCCCATTCCTCGGATAGATATAATTCTGAGCAAACTTCAGAATGCCAAATATATCTCTTCTATCGATTTATCCAAAGCCTTCTTACAGATCCCGTTGAGTGAAGAGAGTAAAAAGTATACTGCTTTCGCTGTCAGTGGTAAAGGTTTATTTCAGTTCGTCACGATGCCTTTCGGTCTAGTTTCAGCTCCGCAAACAATGTGTCGTTAAATGGACTTGGTTATTGGTCCCCAACTCGAACCATTCGTATTCTATTATTTAGATGACATCATAGTTGTTACTCCTGATTTTTCTTCACATATTGAAATATTGGAGAAATTATTTTCACGCCTTAAAGAGGATTAATTTGAAATTTCTAGGATATGTTGTTGATCATCAAGGTTTGAGAACAGACTCTGATAAAGTAACCGCTATTAAGGACTTCCCCATTCCTAAACCTACTACACAATTACGTAGGATCTTGGGCATGTGTGGGTACTATCGTCGATTTGTGCCGTCTTATTCTACTTTATTATCACCCCTTACTGACCTCCTTAAGAATAGGAAAAAGGGCCAGACTATCACCTGGACTCCGGAAGCTGATGAAGCTTTTCATCGCATTAAAGAAGCTCTTACCAGTGCTCCTGTCATGACTTCACCTGATTTCAGTGAACATTTCTACCTCATGACGGATTGCTCAAATACCGCCTCAGGTGGTGTACTCTTTCAGATGAAAGATGGTTCTGAACACCCCATAGCATATACTAGTAAGAAGCTCAATAAGGCTCAGAAAAATTATTCCACTACAGAGCGTGAACTCCTTGCTATTATTCATGGCTTGGTGGCTTTCCGTTACTATTTAGAAGGTCGTAAGTGTACCCTTATTACTGATCATAGTTCGTTACTCTGGATGCATTCTATGCGTAACCCATCCCAACGTTTGTCTCGATGGATTTGTAAGCTGTCAGCATTTGATTATAATATCGTCCATCGTAAGGCAAATGGTGTTGTAGTAGCTGATGCTTTGTCTCGAACGTTTGATGTCAATCTTCTTGACTTATCCACTTTAGTTCCGGATGCATGGTATCAGAAAATGGTGGAAAAGGTTACCCAAGAACCTGATCAGTATCCTGATTTTAAAGTAGAAAATAATATCCTTTATAAGCATGTCGTTAGTTCAGTGGAAGCTTTGTCTAATATGTCTGATTGGAAGATTGTTGTCCCAACAGCAAACCGGGATGAAATTCTTGGTACATTTCATGATAATGTGACATCTGGTCATTTTGGTTCTTATAAAACATTTAGTAGGATAGCAGAATTATATTATTGGCCTGGCATGCGCAACTATATCAAGAAATATATTTCTAGATGTAGAGTTTGTGCTACTTGCAAGCCAAGTACTATGCCACAAGCTGGATTAATGGGTACTTTTAAGGCGCATCCACATTATGCCATACCTTGCCGATCGGTATTGCCGATCGGCAAAACCGATTGGTGTCGCTGGTGTCCACACAATATTTGTAGTGTGTACGTAGCAGTTGTACAGTGTTGCGTGTCAATAATGAGTTCAGAAGAGGATGATATGATTCTTGCGGCTGCAGCTGTTGTAATAATTGCCTCTACTTCATATAAACGTCCCAAGAGGTTTTGGGTTCGCCCAAGCCTCAGAAGTCGTAATAGGTACAGTGCCACGGATCTTATGAAAGATTTGATTTCTGACGACGCAGATGAATTAAATTTGGAATATAGATGTGACGCAGGATTCAGAAATTTTTTTCGAATGACCAAAACAGATTTCCAAACATTATTAGATTTGATTGGACCTGTTATTTCAAGAAAAGATACGTCATTTAGAGCAGCAATTCCTGCCTCTGAACGACTTGCAGTTACGCTACGTTTTTTTGCCAGTGGAGATTCCTACCATTCTCTCATGTATACCTTCAAAATATCTAAGCAAACTATTTCAAAATGTGTTGCAGAGGTATGCAAAGCGCTCATAGATGCTCTTCAAGATTACGTAAAGGTAAGAAAAAATAACTATTCATCGTAGTTTGTTATATATTTAAAAATATAAGAAATTACAACGTCAATAAGAGAGTGTGAATGTCCTCATCTTGATTAATAGTAGAAGTTGATGTCGAACTCCGACCACTTAATGTATTGGGGTAATGTCCTGGAGATGGTATTGAATTATGGGCAACATTGAATGATTGCAGTGGATATGCTTGTGGAGTAGATGGATGAGAATGATTTATGAAATGAGGATTATCGTATTTGCCCATTTCTGCTTCAAATAGAACAGTATTAATTATATTCTGAACGGAAAATCTAGCAAATGGCGACACAATTTTTCGAAGCTTCATTGCAACTTGTTCACCAAACAATGAAAATTCATCCTTTTCAGCCCTTTTAGTAGTAATAGATCGCATAAGATTCACTGCCTCGTTTACAATTGGTAAATTAGTAGCCATACTTTTTCGACCACGGGACTTCACAATGTTAATTGAGTTTGATTTAGATTGAGATTGAGCTGTTGTTCCAACCTCATTTTCGGAACCATCAATGCTCTGTTCCAATACTTGTAGCGACTCTTCTCCATCGTCTGTTTCTACTTCTTGTGAATCTTCTTCCTTTCGTTTTCGTTTACCCTGAAACAAAATATTAATTTCTAAATTAATCCACTTTTTTGCTTTGCAATTTATAGTTCGTTCGTCTGTTAATGGTATGTAACTTTTATTTTCAGATGACTAAAACTAACGAAAGTTGGTACTTTATAGCCAAGCAGTTCAACGACAAATGGAATTTTCCAAATTGTGTCGGAGCTATGGACGGCAAACATATATCAATACAAGCTCCTATAAATTCAGGAACCGATTTTTTCAACTACAAGAGCTTCTTTAGCATTGTCTTGTTCGCTGTTGTAGACGCAAATTATAATTTTATATATGCAAACGTGGGATGTCAGGGACGAATATCGGACGGGGGCGTATTCAACGATTCATATTTCAAAGGTGCCTTGAAGAAAATACCCTAAACCTTCCACCTGCTTGTTCATTACTAGGACGAAGCACTGATGTTCCATTTGTTTTTGTGGCGGATGACGCATTCCCACTATCAACAAACATAATGAAGCCATTCGCAGGACATCAGGAAAAAGGTTCAAAAAATAGAATATTCAACTATCGATTGAGCCGCGCAAGAAGAGTGTCAGAAAATGCTTTTGGCATTTTAAGTACTGTTTTCCGAGTGCTTCGTAGGCCCATGTTGTTGGAACCAGAAACTGCAACGAACGTAGTTTTGGCCTTAATTCACCTACACAATTTCTTGCGAAAAAACACTTCAAGAAATCTTTACACTCCACCTGGAATGATTGATGTAGAGTGTTCGGATACTGGAGCAATTAATCCTGGGCTTTGGAAACGAAATGCTTCCTCTAATGAATTGCTCAGTTTTGGCAGAAGGGCAAGAAGGAGTGGAGCTGCGGCACAAAATGTGAGAAACGAATTGGCCGAATTCTTCATTTCTCAAGAAGGAGCATTGCCTTTTCAATATGATAAATGAAATACGATATACCAATATGATTATATCAATATTTTCAAATTTATGTATAAATATGAACTCAATTATTAAGAATGAATAAAGTATCTACTACAGTGTAAATATGATATACATACCTCTGAATCTTGCGTTACAATAGGTTTATTCTTATCCTTCAGAAATTCCATTAACTTATACGCAAACCATTTACTTTTGTAAGTTTCTACGGTTCCATTACCACTTTTTTCTGAATCTTTCTCTTTTTTTACTTCCCGTGCAAAGTGACTTAAGAGATATCTAATCTTTTTTTCGATTTCCTCTTTCTCCACTCCAAAAGATACGCTTATTTCCAACAATGCATCGCGACGTTTGTTCCGGTCTTTATAATCTGCCAATCGGCTGTTCCACAGAACGGGGCGCTCATGATACATTTCAAGTAGGTTTTGTGTATTTTCTTCATTCCACTCCATTTCCCGAATAACAATAAAGCACACAATTATTGTGAATCGACAGGCCACGAGATGTCTTCGTGATCAATTGCACTGATCCCTCACTGAATGCCGACGAGGATTGCCTACAAAACGTACACACTACACTGATCGGTACGGTTCTCTTTCATCGAGACCGCCATCAATCGGGTTTGGAATCGGTTCGGCTTTCGGCCCCGAACCCAAGCCGCAATTGCGTCCGTACTACATGTGGCTTACCGATCGGCAAGGCATGGCATAATGTGGATGCGCCTTTAGGAACATTGACTTCCCATGGCAGATGATATCCATGGATCTGATTGGGCCATATCCTCGTAGCTACAATGGCTATACCTATTGTTTGGTGGTTGTGGACTACTTTACAAAATTTCCACTAGTTTTTCCTCTTCGGAATGCCACTGTCCCTGCCATTGTGAAATATTTGGAGGAACAAGTCTTTTTGTTGTTTGGTGTTCCCCAAATTGTGTCTTGTGACAATGGTCCTCAATTTGTGTCTAAGGCTTTTAAAGACCTTCTAACTAAATACAAAGTTCAGAAGATCTTTTATAATGCTGCATACCATCCGCAAGCTAATAACAGTGAGCGAGTGAACCGCAGTATTGTAACAGCCCTTAGATCATACACCTATCCAGATCACAGAGCTTGGGACCAGTATATTCACTCAATAGCTCAAGCCATAAGAACTTCGGTCCATGAAGTTACTCAATGTTCTCCAGCTTATTTGAATTTTGGTAGAAATATTGCTTTGTCTGGTGATTATTTTGGTTTAATTTCGGACAATTCCACAAATCTCCCTCTGATCTCTGAGAAGCTTCATCGTTTAGATGATCTTCAGACTTTGCCTCCAATATTTGCAGACATCAGAAAGAAGTTAAAATCTTCTTACCTTAAGTCACAGAGTCAATATAATTTGAGGAAAAGAGATTTGCGATTCTTTGTTGGTGATCGGGTATTAAAACGGAATTTCGTTAAGTCTAGTAAAGGTGATGCTATTTCTGCCAAATTTTGTCAGAAATATGTCCCATGTGTTGTCAGTAAAGTAATCTCTCCTTTAATATATGAATTAAAAGATAGTTCGTCCAACCGAAGTCTTGGTCGATTTCATATAAAGGACTTATTACCAGATAATACTGTCGACTTAGCATCTTCGTCGTCAGAAGAAGAAGATTAACTTAACAATATTGATCAAGTTAATTCCTCTTTCTAAATTTCAGAAATACTCGATTGTTCAATGAATAGGTTAACGATTGGATTTTGATTTTAGTCACCAGATAGGGACTCTATGTTTTATCTATTATAGTAATTTTCTAGCTGTCCATATTCTATGTACGTTAGATGTCATTAGTTTATTATTGAGATTTAGCTTAATTTGGCTTATTATTGAAGTGGTATGGAACTGTTAACACCTTGTATGTGATTATGCTTAGATATGTCATCACTTGTAGATTAGGGTATCTACATAATAGGTTTAGATTAGGATTATCTGGTTTTGTATTTGATTTTGTAGGTTCTACTGGAAAGTTTTTAAAATGCTTAGAATGATTCCTTGATACATTAGCTTCTTGTGGTCTAAAGAAGTTATCGCGATATTTGTTTGGGTAAATGCAATTTTAGTATACAGTATGAGTCCAAAGTCATACCCCTTTTGTCAAATATACAATTAAGTTAATTGATATGAAATTTATGGTAAAGACTATGAAACCATTTCATTATTTATTGTAGTGAACATTTCTTAGGAAAATGGTTTGCCTAGCTTGGCTATGCAAATACGTGGGTTCGAGACTTGTTGCTTATCGACTGTGCACCTGATAGGAAGCAGATTTCATTGCTCACAGTTGCCTAGTTCCAAGCCATACCTCAATTAGTTCAGATGCTGAATCTTTATGATAGAATGTTTAATCATCATTTTAATCATGCACTACGCATTCTTATTCGATTTTCAGTTTACATTCATTCTGAACAGACTTAGTCTTAACTTGTATGTTTATCTATCCTTCTTAAGTTTTACTATTTTATTATTCTGATAATGATGGTAACTTCTTTGATATATTGAAATATTGTAGCTTTTGTATTCACCAAGGGATTATTTTGTTCAAGCATCATCTTTCCGAGGAACTATTTTTTTTTGGTTCATATGTACCTTAGAGTCAGGATCATTATCCTGTTCTCTGTGAGTAACTAGGGAACATTTTCTTAATCTGCAGTTTCTTTAGAAATTGATTTACTTGTTCTCTAGTATTTCCTTAATTGGATTTATTTATAAGAGTTATCAATATGTGACTTCTTGAGTTATTTCATCTATGATGACTTCGAAATATTGGTTGGGTTCTTCTGGCCATTCTTATCAATCTGTTGTAGCTATAGCTATAGTTAGAGGATCCCAGAATGAGCCCACTTCTGTTATGTCAACTATTCGATTAGGTACCCTTAGATAGATCTTCCATTGCATCTGATACAATTCGGATGATCAGTTGAATTAGGTTCATGGTACCCAATATGTAATCACTATTAGCACATTTAGTGCTAGGTTGTAGCGTTGCTCAATTAAATCTGCCTGGTTGTTCCACCTTGGATATGCTTCAATATAAATCTGTTGTCCACTGTCAGATCAATTTAGGATAAAAGGCTTGCTACAATAATTTCTTTTCTTGTCAATAACTCTTATATTTATTTTGATATATACTATGGTCTATGTTTGGCTTATATAGAATTGGCTACGAGATCTACTGATTGTTCACTTTGGATATGCTCTATGTAAATCTGTTGTCCATCGATAGAACGATTGTGTAGTACTTTTTTGTGTAGATATTTTTTTTCAGATTAGGAGTTATCTGAATTATGTAATTTAGCAAAGGGTTATAAGCAACCTTAAGTATGTATGTTGGTACTATATGTGATATATTGAGTATTACGATAATCCCATTTACAGGACTCATAATTTGCGGTTAGGTATAATCGATCGAGTCAGATGTAAGTGTGTTTGAGTTAGTCGTTGTATAGGTTATATGTAGGTTTGCCTTCATGAATATTGTTGTTATGGTGTTCTTGTTGACCATAATTTGGGGTTTTATTTAAATCTACTGAATCAACTCGAACACAATTTGGACTTTAGGACATAGGTCACAGAGGACTGGTCCTAAGAGTTTTGGACGGTGTCCAACGATAGGTTAGTTTAGAGTAGTGTAGTATTCTTAGGTAATTTTAGTCATTCGGTTTATTCACGCCTGTGTTGGATCCCACAGCGTGTGATTTTCTCTATGGATACTTGTATTGGGTATTCATAGGTGTATATGGAAAAAAAATTGCTCATAAGATCAATTTTTTTTCCCAGTAATGGGAGAATGTAACGATCAGTATCCTGATCGCTACTATAAGATTCACTTCTATAAAAAAAATGCTACCTATTAAGTATGCAACCAGGTATACGTTCACTCGCATAGAGTGTAATCTAAACTTGAACCCCATTATAATTATTTTGGTTGGTAGTATGGTTAGTGAATTTAACATTTATTCGTTGGCTCATGTGTCAATGACAATTTCCGCCTGGATGACAGGACGGGAAGAAGGTGAAAGTTGATGGTTACTTGATCTTCGGTAGCCGTCTGCAAATGATGTGATTTTCCAGCGACCGGTGTCTAGCCATTTTAGTTTATTTAGAAAATAATTATTTAGTTGAAAAGGGATGCATTTAAGTTGGAAAGAAGTTTATTTTATGGTATAAATTATGGTGAGAGTGCTGTTTTAGTTCCAATATCGGAGGATTCTGGACATTGGGTAAGCGCCATTTTTTGTTCTTCCCAAGAAAAAAATTACCATTTTCTCATTTTCAATACCATACTTAGATTAGGAAAATTGTTATTCTGTAACCATCAGGTCTTAAATAGTCCCTATAACTACCAAATTTATGTCCTCTACGGAGAAAAGTTCTTTAAAATTATATTTCCAGTTCAAAGTAATTTCTGACTTAATGACATTTTCCTTTACTTTTAGTTTTACGTCTGTAAAGAAATCCTTCTTGTAACATCCAATTTTACAATCATATTTTGCAACAAGTAATCCTTAACCATATTTTAGTTGTTCAAATGTCTTCACATGAAAAAAAAATCAAGGTCAATCATACTTCACGTACACACATCAGTGATTCAACTTTTTGTTTCTAAAAAAATGCCAAGTTTCTTGTAAAAGGTATATATTAAAATACCCTAAATAAGGGTCAAAATACAAAACGTTTTCGGATTAAGGAATCCATCATCAGTGTTTAAAAGCCCTAAAATTAAGTATAACCTAATTAAATGAGATAAAAGTTAAAATTGACAGAGGTTTTCAAGAACAAGAGGTCATACTTACAAAATTTGCATGCCTGAGCCACCAAAATGTATAGGGTAAAAACCCTTTAAATGTAAATAATAAAGATGTTTTACATATTTATATAAAATTCATCGGATGTAATAGATAAACCTGGATGTTACCCAGGGCAACACAGGACTCTCCCCACGTGGTTGGAACTTTTTTTGGTGAAAACCTCACATATTGGATTTCAATGGCCAACTGACAAGTGTATTAAAGAGCAACCCGAAATGACACCAAGAACTGTCAATGTAACCTAGTTGTAATATTACTTCAGCCACAACGTTAAAGATTAATTTAAATGTTTTAAGATAAAAAACAGTATCAAATTTACAAATAGTAAAAATAAAAGATGTTCACAAAATATGAAAGATTTTTTCCCTAGAAATAATGCATTAATTAAGTATTCAAAATAGGGAAATGAAATGTTTACGTTACAGGAAGTTATGCAGTCAACAATACCAATAGGTGTTGTATTAGTGGTATAAAATTGTCAATACGATTAGACAAATAATGGTAAAGGCCTTATACTAGGAACACAAAATAGTATGTAATGTGTACATATGTGTACGATTTTAAGAGTATTGATGAAATGATAATTGTTTAATGACTGATAACTTTCTTGGTAGTCGACCCAACATAAATTGTATAAAGATAGAAAAAGTGATATGATAATTGTAAAAATACTGTTTTGTTTTTATCTGATATTTATCTGAAAATGAGACTAAAGTAACTTGATGAAACTGAGTCCTCCAGAGACCTGACATCAAATTGGTTAAAAATTAAATGGTTGTAAAATATGGGGGGGAGTAGGACGGTATGAGAAGTCTGACATAGTATGTTGTGATATTGGACCATGGAAGATGTGTAGTGTGTTGTTATGAAATAAGAGTTATCTAATCTATAAGCTATGAGATGAGGCTAAGAAAAAAGGTGGCTGGAATGAGACTCAATTCTGATGGATGTGGTTGTATATGTGATGTAGGAGCTGAATTTTGGAAAATTAAAGCTAATGTAAAATAATGAGGATGTAAGAGGATGAGGTACAAATGAATATTAAAGAGTTAAAGTTTAACTTACTTAAGTTACTTTAACTCTTTAATATTCATTTGTACCTCATCCTCTTACATCCTCATTATTTTACATTAGCTTTAATTTTCCAAAATTCAGCTCCTACATCACATATACAACCACATCCATCAGAATTGAGTCTCATTCCAGCCACCTTTTTTCTTAGCCTCATCTCATAGCTTATAGATTAGATAACTCTTATTTCATAACAACACACTACACATCTTCCATGGTCCAATATCACAACATACTATGTCAGACTTCTCATACCGTCCTACTCCCCCCTATATTTTACAACCATTTAATTTTTAACCAATTTGATGTCAGGTCTCTGGAGGACTCAGTTTCATCAAGTTACTTTAGTCTCATTTTCAGATAAATATCAGATAAAAACAAAACAGTATTTTTACAATTATCATATCACTTTTTCTATCTTTATACAATTTATGTTGGGTCGACTACCAAGAAAGTTATCAGTCATTAAACAATTATCATTTCATCAATACTCTTAAAATCGTACACATATGTACACATTACATACTATTTTGTGTTCCTAGTATAAGGCCTTTACCATTATTTGTCTAATCGTATTGACAATTTTATACCACTAATACAACACCTATTGGTATTGTTGACTGCATAACTTCCTGTAACGTAAACATTTCATTTCCCTATTTTGAATACTTAATTAATGCATTATTTCTAGGGAAAAAATCTTTCATATTTTGTGAACATCTTTTATTTTTACTATTTGTAAATTTGATACTGTTTTTTATCTTAAAACATTTAAATTAATCTTTAACGTTGTGGCTGAAGTAATATTACAACTAGGTTACATTGACAGTTCTTGGTGTCATTTCGGGTTGCTCTTTAATACACTTGTCAGTTGGCCATTGAAATCCAATATGTGAGGTTTTCACCAAAAAAGTTCCAACCACGTGGGGAGAGTCCTGTGTTGCCCTGGGTAACATCCAGGTTTATCTATTACATCCGATGAATTTTATATAAATATGTAAAACATCTTTATTATTTACATTTAAAGGGTTTTTACCCTATACATTTTGGTGGCTCAGGCATGCAAATTTTGTAAGTATGACCTCTTGTTCTTGAAATCCTCTGTCAATTTTAACTTTTATCTCATTTAATTAGGTTATACTTAATTTTAGGGCTTTTAAACACTGATGATGGATTCCTTAATCCGAAAACGTTTTGTATTTTGACCCTTATTTAGGGTATTTTAATATATACCTTTTACAAGAAACTTGGCATTTTTGTGATTTATGGTATACAGCCAGCTACAGGAAGTTTATTTTCCTCGTGGATTTAGTTTTTGTTTCTAGTTTTTCTACAAACTTTTTATAAAGACCTTCCTACATACCGTGTTTCATGTTACAAAAAAAAAGTAATATGACTGAAGGATTTTTGTTTTCTTTTAGTCGCTGGAGAATAGAAGATTTAGTCAAAAAGAAATAAGAATAATTTTGGGAAATTTTGGGACATATTTGGAAGTTTTTTGATTTTACTGGAATCGTGGCCTTTTTATGGAATTTTTTTTTTTGGAATTCGCCGGTACTGAGAGGTATCTCCAGTTGGTAACAAGGATACACCTCCCTCCTAGGTTGAGGAACACCGCAAGCTACCTTCCTTGGGCCTCTGATCATTCCCTGGAAAGAGTTGGAGAACCCATGGTCACTTGGTAGACCGGACAGGTTTTTATAAGTCAATTTGATTGTAATTTGTTTTAATAATATTTGCACTTTTACCTATTTTTTTTGTATCAATAACTTAATAATCCTAAAAATAGTATACCTTCATTTCCTTAAACAATTAAACTATACAATAATTTTTCAAAAATTTTATATTTCAAGGTTAGCTCCCTTATTTTAAAATAGTAGGGGGGATTATAAACTATCTGTAAAGATAGTGTGCACATTATCTAAGTTTGAATCCTTATCGAAACATTTATTTCATTGTCAGGTATTATACTTACGTTTATCACCTCCGAACAGATACGACATTGTCAGCCAATATTGGCTTCTTCATTAACAACAAATTTGTACATACATTTTTACATTAATTAACTTTCATATATAAACCATTCATTACATATTTTCCCATATTGTAAAAACCTGTCATAGCTTAGTACGTCCGGTTTAGCTAGTGTATAAAAATTGTATATAGGGGTTATAGGTTTGTTTCATTAAATTTGTTAGTTGTACCTAAATATATGTTTTATTTCCTATAAATTCGCATATCTCGATAAAAGTAATAGTACTATAACAGTAATAAGTAGATGCAGGCAGCAGTATAAGTCACTCGGTGAAGTAAAATTCACCAGGCGCCCTCCTCCGTACTTCTAAATATCTTCTTGGTCGATATTTCTCTTCTTTTCATTCCTTTTTATTTTTAAATTAATTTGCTTGAACACTTCAGTACTTTATCGTCTTATTTCGGGTGTGCAAATTTGGCCTGATCCTCTCCTGAGTCACACAAAAAGTCTCTTACATATCCAGCTAGCCAGCTCAATAACCCTTAACAAGCAATTAAGCTACTCCTTCAAAGCTAATATCTATTCTTCCACATCACCTACAGATTTGTTATAATTAACACCTATTCGTTACAATGTACTAGAAGCTAGCCAAAAAAGCTACAAGAATCTTCGTCAGTTTCACTCCAGAAAGACATCTCGGCTTAACACAAATGCCGACATATTCCACTGGATGTTGATATCCTCCGATCCTGTTATCATAAATACTAGAAAAAGACCAAAAAAGGAAGCTTCGACATATAATGAAGTAGTAAGAAGCATGCTGCGAATGCCTGTGTTTCTGGCAAGTGACGACATCGCAGAAACCGAAGAGCATGACGACGAAGGCACTGAAATTATCGATTAATTATTGTAATTGATTTTGTGTAATTACTTTTTATATGTCATTATTAATAAATAAAACACTTATTTAAGATCTAACTAGATTTTTTTATACGCTTACATATTTGTCAATATTCCTCGGTAAGGTAGGTATGTACTTACTAGGAGTTTTAAGTAGAAGTATAGGTACCTATAAATTGTGTATTGTGATCTTTAACTACTTATACATAATTAAAAGGTAGGTTTTGTTCTTATGTTCAAACCTAACGAAAAAAATGCTTATTAGATACCTACAAATCAATTATTTACAATCAATATGTAAAATCCTAGGTCACTTACTAGTTTTTTTTATAGAATTTGGGCCTAATAAAGACTTTTAGTGCCTAATAAAGACTTTAAAGTTATAAAATGGTTTTGTCGCCGTAAATGTGTGATCCGTCCTTGTGTGCGGCCTAGGCTCCGCCCGCATATTCCTTTGTTTTCGGTAGCGATTCAAAGCTATAAAAGGTGGCGAATCTCTACCGAAGCTCTCTCAGTCTTCGACTCTTACGAGCACCTCACGTGCGTCGTGCGGGCTTCGGCCTACGCCGTGACGGCCATATGGCCTTGTTTGCGGGCAAGTAATGCCCTATACTAGAATGCTGTGCTGCAGTTCTTTTGTTTTCAACTATAAATACTGTGTTTTCTATACCTATTCCCTCTAATATAAGAATGTAAGAATAAGAGATGAATTCTCAACCTCAGAAACGCCACGAATTGGCAATCAAGTTGCAGAATAAACTTAAAGATGGAAATATGGAATAAAGATGCTATAAACAGCTACGCAGAAGACACATTTCACAACCCTATCTTAACCTTAGATAGGTAAAGCATCTACATTGGAGGATGGTCGACGGGGCTTTTTCCAGACCTTAAATTCCCGATGAGATGATAGTATATCTAGCCGGTCGGCCGGTAGTAAAATTTCATCGGACTTAGAAAAAATTCAGGAATCGGAGGAATCCGTGCCCCATGATAATCAAATAGTCTTTCTTAAGACTGTTAAATTTCCAACTGCAGAGCAATCTAAGCGATATTGCAGAATTGTCAGATGTTCTAACTCTGTTGGAACAAAACTACCAAGCCCAAGAAAAGACTTAGCGAAAAAATTTAAGAAAACCAGGACAACCTCGAATAGAGGTGGATTAACGAAGCACATAGACAAAGAAAAAACAGTGAAAAAGGAAGAAAACAAAGAAGATAACTGCATTCAGGACAAGATGGCCAACAACCACAATCAAAGAATGGATCAAGACCGATTCGAACTTGTAAAAGTACCGAAAAAATCAAACAATGATAACATAGCGGACGCACGCGGACGAGCATCAACTTCGTCCGGCATTGAGACCGAAAATATGTTTGAAATATTTCAGAGACCCGATCTACAAAATAAAGGGAATGAAAATCCAACATCGAAGCCAGAAAAGAAAATCAGGATCGCTCCAATAGTATTAGAACATGAAATTGGACACTATACAAACTTAGTGAAGCATTTGACCAAATTACTTGGACATAAAAACTTCTCTATAGCACCTGCAGGTAAAAGTGTCCCGAGAGTGTTCACTTATACCACAGACGACTACAACAAAGTAAAGGAAAACCTACTAGCTCAAAAACAAGGTTTCCACACGTACGCAAAGAAGGAAGAAATTACTAAGAAGATAATCATGAGAGCAGCCCCGAGAATGGACATTAAAGAGATGACAGAAGAAATGAAGGAGGCTGGAATCAATGCAAAAATATCTGTATTGAAACCAAAAAGCGGTCTGGATGACAGTACCTATTTAATTCAGGTACCAAAATCTCAAGACCTAAAGGAGGTTAAGAAATTAACTGGCATACAGAACATTCGTGTACGGTGGGATACTTACAGTAGACCACAACGTGCTACGCAATGTTTTAATTGCCAGGCTTTTGGACACATTGCCAGAAACTGTTTCCGTTCACCAAGGTGCATGAAATGCGCAGCAGATCATAGCACCAAAGTTTGTCCTTTGCCAAAAGGACAAATAAACAAAGTTAAGTGTTGTAACTGTGGTGAAAGCCACACTTCCAACTACCAACTTTGCTCCAAACACCTGCAATACTTGGACTTCCAGGCTCAGAAAAATGGAAGATACCAGCAAACAACAGCTCCAGCAACTACAAGAAGCCACCCATCAGCATACAGGACTTCAACCAACGGAATGTCTTACGCCCAAACCACCAGGAACGCACCAACTCAACAGCAACAGATGAACAACAACCAAAAACAGGATGAAATTAACAATCTTTGGAATGAAATCAACGACATCTGCGACTACGACAGGATGATTCAACTTTTAAGGCAAATGAGGAACGAACTCAGAATGCACACGGATCTCAGGACAAGAGGAGAAATCTTTGCCAAATACGAAGCTCTCTACAATGGTAAATAAGAAGCTGAAGATACTCCAATTCAACATAGCCTCCCTAAGGCTAAGAACTAACGAACTACGGGAAATGTTAATACGGCACCAACAAGATGTCATCTGCCTGTATGAAACATTGTTTCAGACTACAACACAGCTTCCAAGGATTACCAACTACGATGGATACGGTAAAAACACACACAGAGGGGTAGCTGTTTACGTCAAAAATAGCATAGTGTGGAATCAGGTAGAACTAGAAACTCAAAACTTCGAAAATGTAGGTATCAAAATTGGTAATATTATTATCTTTTCTGTATATAGGAGACGAGGAGGAGACCTAGATCTTGAAGAATTGGAAGAAATGTTCAACTCAGAAGAGACTTTAGTGATTGCAGGTGATTTCAACTGTCATCACACAGTTTGGGGATGTTGTACAACAGACCGTCCAGGAGTAGACCTTTTGAGATACTGCGCAGACAGAGGAAAAATGATGTTTGCTCCTGATGAACCAACAAGAATAAGCCCAATAAGAGGTCATCGAGACAACGTTTTGGACCTGTTCGTCACGAAAAACATCATAGTAGAGGACGTCAGAACACACTTCGAGTGCAGTTCTGACCACAAACCAGTGACAGGCATCACAACATTCAGAACAGACCTCCCAACTGTTGAACCGGAAGAAAGATGGAAATGGAAAGAAGCGAACTGGCCAAACTATAGAAGACAAATCAACCAATTCCAGATGGTAAGAGAGTTCGAATCGGTTGAAGAAATGGAAAGAACAATAGAAGACTTCACAAGACGAATAAAACAAGCCATGGAGGACAACATACCACGAGCAAGGACAAACCACAAAGGATTAGTCATCCCAAACGAAGTCACGGAAATAATCAAGGACAGAAACAGAGCTAGGAGAGCATACCAACGAACTAGAAGAGAAGAATTCAAGACATACAGCGACGAACTCTCTGCCGAAATAAGGACAAGACTCACCAGCTTGAACGAAAACAAATGGCACAACATCATCAGAAAAGCAGAAGAAAACCAAGGAAACGTCTGAAAAATGGTGAAAGCCAGAAGAAGAGTAAAACAGAAGATGCCTCCAATAATAGACGAAGAAGGAACCCACTACGAAGCACAAGAAAAAGTGGATGCCATTGCAAGAAGACTAGAAGCAACACACAGGCAAAATCAGGATATGTCGGATCAACAAACAATCGACGAAGTCAACAGAGATTACGACAGGATAACAGGAAGAAACCAGTTCGTCATAGAAGAAGAAGACCAGCTACACCCAACAGAAGTCCACAAGATCATCCAAAGGATCCAGAGCTCCAGGAATGGAAGGAATACACAACATCGTCCTCAAGGAACTATCAAAGAAAATGATAGTACAACTGTACTACATTTTCAGGAAACACGCCAAGACGATTCCACTCCTGAAGCCAAGAAAAGATGGAAGACCAGAAAACTACAGGCCAATATCCCTACTGGAACCTTTAGGAAAAATATTGGAAAAAATCATCAACAAGAGGCTGGCGAAACACGCAGAAAGAAGAAGAATCATACAAGAAGACCAATTCGGATTCAGAAAAGGAAGAAACTGCGAACTACAACTGGCAAGAGTTGTCAGCGACACCAAAATACGGTTCAACAGAAATCAAAAAACAGGAATGGCTATTCTAGACATAGAAAAAGCTTACGACACGGTCTGGAAGAAAGCTCTAATCTTCAAGATGGACAAGGCTAGGCTACCTCATTATTTAGTAACATTTGTGATAAATATTTAACTAACAGAACTTTTCAGGTTTCAGCTGACAGGAAGATGTCCAGGATGCAAGAAGTCCAGGAAGGGATGCCACGAGGCAGTATACTATCCCCAATATTATATAACATTTTTGTTTCAGATTTACCAACCGATGCCAGAACCAGCACAGCTTTGTATGCAGATGATACAGCAGTCTACACTTCAGGTAATCAGGAAAGAAGAATAGTCCAAACACTAGAAAACCACCTAGAGAGAATAGCCGACTTCACTGATAAATGGAAAATAAAAATCAACACCGAGAAGACGCAGTTCATCATCTTCACACAACAAAGCGGACCACCTCCAACTGAGCTAACGATGAGAGGAAACATCATCCAATCAACTCCATCAGTGAAGTATCTAGGCGTTCACCTGGACAGTAGACTCAACTTCAACCTGCATACAAAGAAAATCAAAGAAAAAGCCACTGCGGTAAAAAGACTAATTTTACCTTATATTTTCAGGACATCTCCATTGTCAAAGAAGAAGAAGATTCAACTATACCAAGCATACGTGAGGTCCATGATGTTATATGCAGTACCAGATTGGAGTTCCACAGCCAACACCAACTGGAGAAGACTAGAAGGCACCGAAACGTCATGCTACAGAATCATCGAAGGATCAGCATGGCAGGACCGGCTGACAAATGCAACCATCCAGGAAAGGCTCCAGTACACACCACTGAGGGAGGTGGCTGAGAAAAGGACACATTACTTCTTCCACCAGGCCACAAGAAGACTCCTAAAGACCAGGAACATCCTCGAGAATAACAGGATCCAGAGGATGTTACGAGAAAAACACCGTCTGATCGACCACATGATCAGACGATAGCCAGGTGGTTGCAACCGGTCAGGAAAGTAGGTACGTAGCCAGAAAAAGTACCTACAGAAGAAGACGTCCAGGAAACAATCAACGAGTGAAGAATCAAGGCCCAAGGATGCAGTTCAAAGGAGGTGGTGCACATAGCGGAACACTTAGATGAAGAAATAAAATATCTTAAGTTTTTAGAATGCAATGTAAATATTAAGGCAATAAACGTTTTTATTTTCATTTTTTATTTTTATTTTTATTTTATTTTATTTATAGATCCAGCTTCAGTGTCATTCGAAGAAGCGAAGGAGCAGCACGTACGTGTCGTAAGCCGCGAGGGCGCCAAAGCCGTTGCTAAGCAGGCTAGCGGGTGCTCACTTATAGCTTGCAGCACGGCTGTGTGACGTCACCCGTGCAGTGAATAAGCGAATAAAGAAAAGCCCGCGAAAAAAACCACGTGGAACGGCGTCAGTTATAGAGTACTAAGGATATTAAGAGACTAGGTCTATTTGATATCATTTAAAATGTAAGAATTTCTCTTTCAGGCACGGTACACTATAGCTGGCTGAAAAATACGCGGAGACACTTGTGGTCCGACACGGTATCGACACTGTAGAACCCGTAAAAAGGGTAGACAGCCCCGGCCCCTGGCTCTTGTGTCAGGGACTTGAAGAGGATCCCACTCTCGAGAAGAGAGCGTGTGAACATCCGCGTTGGTGGGTAAGGACACCCCGAAGCCGGGACCGCGTCATCACGGTAAAAAAAAACAGTCGTCACGGTTCCCTATCCAGCATGAAAGCCATTGGATGCGTCACACGCTCCAAAAGAAGAAACAACGACGCCGTTTCGCACCTCTCAAACGAAAATTTCCCTCTTCATATGAATAACTCAATACCCGCATACCAAATTAAGGAAATAGCATCCTTACCCGATACTTCTGTAATTACAAACCAACACATAGATGCAAATAACTACCAAGACAAAATGTGCCAATTACAAAACCTACAATCGTCTACAAACCTACAATTAAACGTATGTCATGTTTAAACAACGCGAAATGCCAGATAAGTCAAATAAGAACCCAAATACGTCCAAAAAAAACCACAGGCCCAAATCTAGAGCCAGTACAAGTGGCTCTAGGCCCGGCAGCCCCCTACACAAGTCCAGCCCCTCTGGTCCAACATAGATAGGCCCAGTAGCGCCCCCCTTGAAAGGACAAATAGTTTAGATAGTATAGCAGATCATCATCCAACCAATTCACGTCCACTGCTGGACATAGGTCTCCCTCAATTGTTTCCACACTTCACGGTTTTGTGCTGATTTTTGCCAGTTTTTACTAATCCGCCTGATATCATCTGCCCATCGTGTAGGCGGCCTTCCTCTACTTCGTTTATCTTCTCTTGGTCTCCACTCCATCAGCTTTCGTGCCCATCTTGAATCTTTCAGCCTGGCGACGTGTCCTGCCCAGTTCCATTTGAGCCTGGTGATATGTTCTACAACATCTGCGATACCGGTTGTTTGTCTGAGATCTTCATTTCTTATTTTATCCCGTAGAGTTACGCCCAGCATGGATCTTTCCATGCGCCTTTGAGCAACCCGCATTTTCGACGCTGTTGCCTTGGTTAGAGTCAGTGTCTCTGCTCCATATGTCATTACCGGTAGCACACATTGGTCAAACACTTGTCTTTTTAAACCGATCGGTATACTGCTCCTAAATATGTCTCTCAGAGCTCCGTAGGCTGCCCAAGCAAGAGTTAATCTTCTTTTTATTTCGCATGTTTGGTTATCTCTGCCAATTCTAATTTCATGACCCAAGTAAATGTACTTTTCCACTAGTTCTACTTCTTGTTCGCGTATAATCAGCTGCCCGCTAGGAATCAGATTAGTCATAAATTTAGTTTTAGAAAAGTTCATTTTCAGGCCTATTTTCCAGCAGATAGCGTCTAACTCATTTAGCATTTTCTTTACTTCTCCTAGGTCATCAGTTATAAGGACTATGTCATCTGCAAAACGAAGATGATTTAACTTTTCTCCATCTATTTTGATCCCTTTATTGTCCCAGTTGAGCATCTTAAAGGCATATTCCAGAACAGTTATGAATAGTTTTGGCGAGAGTGTGTCGCCTTGTCTTACGCCGCGTTCTATGCTTATTTGTTTGGTTTTATCATGTAACTTAACACTCATTGTTGCCTCTTTATAAATATTATAGATGAGTGTACTGTAACGGTAGTCAATGCGGCATTCATTTAGAGCTTCTAAAATGCTATCCAGCTCTATCGTGTCAAAGGCTTTATGAAAATCCACGAATGCTAGGACAAGGGGTTTATTATATTCTATTGACTTCTCAATTAGTAACTTGACTGCCTGCAGATGGTCGTTTGTCCCAAAGTTTGATCGAAATCCAGCTTGTTCTTTTGGCTGGTAAAAATCTAGCTTCTTTTCTACTCTTGATGTCACTACTTTTGTAAAGAGTTTGTATAAGTGGTTTAGCAGGCTAATGGGTCTATAATGTTCTAAGTCTGTCTTATCTCCCTTCTTATGCAAAAGTATTGTTACTGCGTTTTTCCATTTTTCAGGTATCGACTTTTGATGAAGGCATAAGTTGAAGAGATTTTTTATTTTACCTATAAGAATGTGGCCTCCGTTTTTAATGGCCTCTATTACGACTCCATCTTCACCTGGTGCTTTTCCATTTTTCATTTTTCTCAGTGGTTGATGGATTTCGCTAGTGGTTATCTCTGGTAGTATTTCGGAGCCTTGGTTTATTATTTTCTTTGAAACCGCTTCCCTCAGATTATTTTGATTCAGCCTTTGGCTCCTATATAGTTCGAAATAAAATTCTTCTACGATATTTAGTAAATCTTCTCTGTTTGATGTTATTTCGCTGTTTTTATTTTTTAATTTATGTATTTCGCATTTTCCGTTGGTCAATTTCCTTCGTAAAACTTTCAAACTTTTATTTTCTTCTATGGTTTTCTGGATGCTTTGAGTTTTATACTTCCTTAGATCTTTTCTGATTTCCTTTGACACTTTCTTGTTGATGTCTCTTAACGCACTTTTTTCAGTATTTTCGCTTCCTCTCATTTTACTTCGCGTTTTGATTAGTTCTCTAGTTTCTGGGCTTATTTTTTCATCTCTCTTCTTTTTTGGGCAGTTTTTTCGTTGACTTTCTTCAATGGCTCTAATTATGTTTTCATTTAAGCTATTTATATTTTCATCTGAAGTTGTATTTCTTTCCAAAGCAGCGTTTATATGGTGTTGGTATTTATCAATATTTAATGGGGGAGTCCAGGCTTGCAAGGTTTTCTTTTTTATCAAACGATTACGTTCTTTTTTGAGGTCTATTTTTATTGTGGCTCTTACCATTCGATGGTCACTTCCTGTAGTAAATTTATTTAGGACGCTCACGTCTGTGATAATCTGTTTTTTGTCGCTGATAATGTAATCTATTTCATTTCTTGTTTTACCATCAGGACTTTCCCGCGTCCACCTTCTATGTAGTTTTTTAACGAAAAAACTGTTCATTTGGAACAAGTTATTCTGTAGCAAAAAGCCTAAGAGTGTTTCTCCCCGCTCATTTCTACCTAGAGTTCCAAAATTTCCTAGTGATGTCTCTGCTTCGTCTTCTTTAAGGCCTAATTTTGCATTAAAATCCCCACACAGGATTGTAAAGTGGGTGGGTGTGTCTTTTAGAGCTACAGATATATCATCATAAAAGTCTTCAACTTCTTCGTCTGGATGTTGTGTTGTTGGAGCGTATACCTGGATAATTTTCAGTTTATACCTGTTGTTGAGCTTTAGGGTTACATAGGCAACTCTTGTAGACACACTTTTTATATCAACTACGTTTTTCTTATGTTTTTTATGGATGAAGAAACCGACCCCTCCAACTGATTCGGTTTCGGAGCCAATGCTATAGAAGAGGTGTCCTGATTTCAGCGTCTTTAAGTTTTCACCACGGTGTCGTATTTCGCAGACTCCTATTACGTCCCATTTAATTTCTTTGATTGCATCTTCCATTTCGAAGAATTTTTCTTCTGACAATAGAGTTCTGGCATTATAGGTGGCAACGTAGAATGAAAAGGGTTTACGTATTTCTCGTTTCGTCAGTTTGTTGTCCCCCCCAGAATCCTTGGGACAGACTGATAAATCAGTGTGAGACTCTGGATTTATCCTACTCACCTGGGGTCTTTCCGTCTTTGTTTTAAAATCTGACATTTCGATTTATTTGAGGGGATGTTGACAACATAAAACACCACGCTTGCCGAACGGGTTGGTGAGTCGCAGTATAGAAGCCAATCAAACTGCTGCAGTCTTGCCTCCTACTATCCAATATTAGGCCGGTCCTGGATACATTTCCATACGCCCCAACATGGTACTGGAAATGCTGCTTACCATTTTCAGGAATATTTATCGACCTTCCGGTCTAGATCCGTAATGTTCAGCGTTAACAGGGGCACCTCGTGTAGGATGTGGCTCTTCACCACGCATTACGGTCTTCACTAGAGAGAGGCTAAGGCTCCACTTGGAAGAGCTATATTCGCTTCATCTAGCCCTGTGAGCTTGTGAGGACCAGTGTTCAGTCAAACCGATACAAAGGTACTACCTCTCCAAGCTCACTAACCCCCAGTATAGCAGATAAGTTAAGTTAATATAGATAGTGCAGCAAACGATTTCACCCCGGTAATTAGTAAAAGAAATAGAAATAGCCGCAGAGAAAGCCGTAGTAGTAGTAGTAGCAGTAGTCTTAGCGATAGGGACCTCATGAAAACCGTTACAGACAACATTAATGCCACCACTAACGATGCAAATAACCCAATTAGTTCACAAAATAGTAACACACATAATAATATTCTTTCGGGCGGAAATAATAACCATTTGCCAATTCAAGGCCCCTCACAAACAGCCCCTCCTCCCAAGACCTATACCCATCGTAAAGAAAACCTCTCCGATGACATAAACTCACAAGGAAGGTTATTCCAAATTTTCTATTCTAATGGCTTACTATCCAACTACGCTTCCTTCGTCGTAAAGCCACATCTCAGAATAGCCTACCTTAATTCCTATGTTCTAATCGATTCACTCGAACAAAAAATCAGGCATTTCACTGACAGAGACCTACGGGTAACGTCCTTTGCCAGTCGCCAAAGACTAACAAAAACAAACCCTCAGCCCTCTACTCAGACTGACTACCACCTAGTCATCAGAGGAGTAGACCGTTCCCTAACAGAAGCCGAGATTGGTGCCCAGCTCACCATCTCTTCATTCCCGTACACTAGGGTTGTACGTATCATCTCCAAGCAAACAGACAGCCCTACCTCCCTAGTTAGAGTATTCACGAACTCTGAGGCTCATTACGCGGCAGCATTAAGGGACAGAATCCGCATCAACGGACAACCACTTATTTGGGAATTGCCGGTCTCAGCCACCCTGAGACAAAAATTCTGCACGAGATGCAGTTAGAACGGACATTTGGCAAACTCCTGTCCGGCCACTGTCCTAAGATGCCCTCACTATGGACAAGAACATAACCAAAATTCCTGTCCAAACACCCAAAATCCAACATGCCCCAACTGTCAGGGAAATCACCCTGCTCACTCTCCCCGCTGTCCGGCCAGAAGGACTATACCTCAGAAACCGGAGAGCATGCAGCCACTGTATTATTTTAGGCAAAACCCAGCCTACCCTCTGAGCGCAGACATGAAGTACTTAGTCTCGTTCAATAGCATGATGTTCATGAATATATTTCCAACGCATAGACATAATGTTTTACATCGGGCTAATCAGGACATGCCAAGCTTTGTTTGGACATGCCATCAATCCGATACAGGTCGGCAATCACCTGGGCTTCAGATTTGTACCTGTGTACTAATCTGAGGGCCGGCATGCTATTGATTGAGAACTACATTACAATACCTACTAACAACTAACTCTTTATGAACTGTGTGATAGGTACAGTAAACTGCCGGGGAGTCAGTAATAAACACCCTCTCATTAACATTTAATCCATACACATAATATTCAAATTCTAACTATTACTGAGACCCTTACCAAATATTCACCGGCATATCCGCACTACAACACCTTCCACCGTCCTAAGAGCCTCACATCTCGAGGGAACGGCATCCTTATCCACGATAGCATACCCAGCACGATACATAGACATGCCCCTCAAAATATTAACATTCCAGATACGGACTACTTGTGCAGTTGACATCCACCTAAATAATCAAACTTACACGATAATCTCTTACTACAGCGTGCCAAACGAGCCCCTATCCGAAGAATTGTTTGAGTATTTCTCTACACTCAATAAAGCAATTCTTCTGGGCGACCTCAATGCCAGAAACATTAAATTCGGTGACAACAGAGACAGCCCTAAAGGAATTAGATTATCAGAAATTATACTAAACCTTCCTATCATTAGAATAAAGGGCAGTACGAAATCGGGCCCAACAACTATTAATGCAAAAGGTGTATAAACACTTGTAGATAAGGCTAATACGAAATTGGGCCCAGAGATGTTAGTAGGTAGAAGGAAATGTGTAAATATGTTGAAATTATTATTTAGTTTCTCTGTTTCAAAATAAAATAATACCAATAATAATAATAATACCAAGCTGCAGACGGGGGATGTGAATTGCATAGTGTAGAATTCCTTCCCTTTGTCTTCACTGCAGCATCCATTTGGCTTGCAAATTGTAGAAGCCTTGGAGGTGTCACCAGGGAAATGTACCAATAAGTTTTCAATTTAAAAATCTTTTAGTAATATTTTTAATATTTTCAATATTATTAATTTTGCTATTAGGATTGAAAACTACTTCATCTTTCTCTGTTTCATTCAAGTAGTGTACTTGTTGTTTTGTACTGTTAAATATGTCGCAGCTGAGTGAAATGATAAGTGAAAGGGGTAAAATATTAGTTATTCATGAAAATTATAAATTTTGTTTTCATCGCCTAGTACCATCCGGAGAAAGCAGGTGGAGATGAGGAGATGTGTTAAAAAATCATGTAAAGCCTTTATTTTAACCAACGGAGAAGGTCAGGAGCGACTTTTATGTTCTGGGAGTTTAAATCATAATCATGATAAATTGGACGAAAATGTTATATAAAGACAAAAAGTGTCTGTCAGTGCCAAAAGGAAAGCAGTAGAAGATATTCGCGACAGACCGTCAAAAGTTATGTGTTGTGTGTTAAGAAGTGACTGCAATAATTTAAATATTAATTATGTGAAGTGCATTAAACAGAATATATATAACGCAAGAAGAAAGTCAATGCCAACCTTACCCAAAAATGTAAGAGAAGTGGATTCAGCATTAGAGGTTTTAAAGCCAGTTACTAATAAAAGTGAAAGTTTTGTTTTGGAAAATAATATTTTCTACATTATTATTTTTGGGACCCAAACTAACTTAGAATGGATGTCCAAGACAGAAATATTGTATGTAGATGGAACTTTCGATTGCTGTACTAAATTCTTTAAGCAACTGTTTACGCTTCATGGCTTTTTTAATAGACACTATATCCCATTGTTATTTTGTTTGTTACCTAACAAATCCGAACTTTCCTATGAAGCTTGTTTTCGACTTATTTTAAAAACTGTGGTGGAACGTAAAATGTTTTTTAATCCCAAGTATGTTGTAGTGGATTTTGAAAAATCCATACATAATGCAGTAAATAATGTTTGGCCAGAATCGAAGTTAATAGGCTGTAGATTTCATCTAACCCAAGCTTGGTGGCGAAAAATACAACAATTGGGATTAACAAACGACTATAAGGACAAAAGTTCAGAAATTGGAAAGTGGCTAAGATATTGTTTTGGACTATTATTTTTAGAACCGGAAAAGTGAGCGACACGTTTGTTTTCGAATTATGTCCATTTCAACCGGAAAGTGAAAAAGTTGTAAAATTTGCGGATTATTTAGTGGAAAGTTATATAAGTGAAGGGTCATTATTTCCACCTGGACTCTGGGCTGCAAGTGTTGCTGAACTAAATCGTACAACAAATGCCTGCGAATCATTTCATTCGCACTTAAATAATTGATTTTATCAAAATCATCCCTCATTGTATATTTTCGTCGATGTTCTTTTACAATGTCAAACTGAAACTTACATCAAGATTAATAGTGTTAACATTCCATTTAAATTTCAGAACAGTGTGTCTAAAAAAAGGCATATCTATTTAAAAGATCAAATTTGTAAATACCAACAAAAATCCATAAGTACCCTTGAGTTTGTAAAGTTAGTGTCATTCTACTATTCCTGATTATGTTAATAATAAATTCTATACATACATTTTTGTTTATGAATTACTACCTGTAATATTAGTTGTAGATTTTTTTTAAACAATAAATAACTTCTTTATTAACAAAATACAATGTTTTTTTTATGTATTTATCATCTGGGCCGAATTTCGTATATACCTTTGCATAGAAATTTTGGTCCTGGGCCCAATTTCGTACACATTAACGGTTTGTTACCTGACTCTGGGCCCAATTTCGAATCGCCCAGAATAAATAATAATAAAGCCACATTTCTTAATCACAATGGGACGTCCGTCGTCGATCACACAATATGCTTGGAAGGCATTATTGGTAGATTCGATGACGAGTGTTTCATTGGCGATTCAATTACATCAGATCATTTACACTACTGGTAAACACTGATCTGACACACCCACTACGGCAAGCTGAACCAATCACAAGAAGAGATTATCGTGAGCCAATTGGGACCTATTCAAAGAATACATAGATAATAACCTTCCCGAGTTAGGCATCCTTAATACAAACGATCATATAAATAACGCTATCTCACAAATAGACGCCCTTTTCACAGAGGCAATTGAATTAGCAGTTCCAAATATCACATATGACATATATTCTCCGGCATTGCCAAATTATATCGTGGCAAAAATCAAACAAAAACGCCACCTTCTCAGAGAATATAAAAGATTCAGAGACCCCTAACAAGAACAGAATATAACCGACTCTCTGCTAGGATAAGACTGGGCGTTAATAACTTTAAACACCAAAAATGGCGAGATATTACCTCCAGGTTAGACTACAAGGACGGTTCAAGGTTCTGGAACTTGTTTAAAGTCCTATCTAAACAAAAATGTACCCCAAAATCCCACCTAAAGATTGGAAATGACATCATCTCCACAACCCAGGACAAGGCCAACGCCTTCAAAACTGTGCTACAAGCCACTTTCAGGTCACCGAACAATCCTAACTTCTGCGAAAACTTCAGAGTCCAGACTGTACAAGAATCAGAGATTACACTCAAAAAAATTTAGTTCGTAATATTGATTAACAGTGATTACTGAATAGTATTTCGTTGTCACAACAATTTAATTTGTTGTTTCAACGATCTTTTAGACATTGACAAATGTATTTGGTTATTGTCACAATCATTGAATAATAATTGTGAGAATAACTAGAGTACATTAATCAATAACACTCAATTTATTCAGCCAATAACTTAGTTTCGTATATTTAATAAATTCTGTTAATTCTGGCAGCAACTCACGTTCTTGATTTCGTAGATGACAAGCAATTACCTTCGTTTATCGTGACAACGTAGAGATTTAATTAAAACAATGTACAAATGTTGTTAATATAGAGTAATATATGATTATTGAATAGATGTAAATTGATTGTTGTGACAACGAATGCATTAATCAATCTACTACTGCATTTAATACCCACAATCAATGCGGTCATTGTGGCAATAATCGTAGTTGTTGAGACAATAAATGTTTCGCTTGACCATTTGAAAGTTAACGGCTTTTCCTTATCGTGATACCCCTAGCTTCTCTGTGGTACCGAAGTGCCGAATAATAATTGCATTTCGTTTTCAAGTGTAGTCCGTAGTAGAAGTAAGTTTTTGTGTGTCTATTATCGTGAATTTTCGGTCGAATTATTTTTAAATGTATTCATTTTTTTCGAATCCTAAGAAAACTAATTATTATTTTTGAAAATTTAAATGCAAAATAAAATATTACAGTATTATCGAGGGTCTGAAGTCCCTGAGAACCTCTATAATGATTATTTTAATAAGTCACAGGGGTGAAAAAGAGAAAATTTAGTATGATTTTTAATTTCAAATAGGCATACCATTCAACAGAAACTTTTTGTTTATTCTAAGGGAATTTCTGCCCTCGGTAATAATGTAATATTTTATCTTGCGTTTAAATTTTTCAAAAATACTTACTAGTTTTCTCAGAATTCCAAAAAAAAACGAATGCGTTTAAAAAGAATTCGATCGAAATTTTGCACCTGCGCTCTCAAAAAGGATTAAAGTGTTATACATTTTTGGAATCACTATTTCAAACGCTTTTAAATAAGCTGTCACATGACGTACTTTCCCATTAAAAAAATCAAAGTTACGCCGCGCCTGTCACCTGAAGAGGTATCGTGTAAAGTTCGAAACATTGATGTTATAATATACTTTGATTATTTTAAAAATCGACCTGTCCGAGCGTTTTGCTTATGTGCTAAAAATAAATAAGTTAATAAGGGGGTAGGGGGAGTGTAACACTTATTCCAGTACACTGTATAAGTGAAATCATATGAAAAATCACACAGTGTAAAGTCCTTTAGGTTAAGGACAAAAAAGGGGATTTAAAAAATTATTATTAATCAATTAATATCATACATTGGGCTATTGCATTTAGTAATTATTAATATAAAATACGTTCATAGTAGGAATGAACGAAACTGATTGTAAGAATGAATAGAATTGCTTGTAAGAAAAACCGTATTTACTGTGTGAATGAACGGAATTAATTGTAACAATAAACGGAAATAATTGTATAAATAAACGAAATACGTTAGGAGAAACAACACTGTTATTGACACAACGAATAGTCTTCGTCGGTCAATTAACGACGTTGGTAATATTAATAAATAGTGTTCGTTGACTCAGTGAACAGAGTTCATAATACCAATAAGGTGATATGGTAGACATAATGAATGTTCATCCATTCAATAAACGTAATACACTGGCTCAACGAACGAAATAATGAATTGATGAACATCGTTTTGTTGTCCCAATAAAACCAAGAATTGGACAAATTTTAAGTATTGCGTTTGTTGTCTGAATTAACATTTTTATTGATATTACGTACCTTTTTCGTTGAGTGTACACTCAACACACCCATCCGTCACGAGGAGGTCCAAAATCATCCGATGATGGCCCTCACGATTGACGAAAATATCAGGAGTTGTGTAATTTCGGTAAAAACACGGCTCTAGGCCCAAACGGCATCCACCGAAGATGCCTCAAAAACCTTCCTCAGAGTATAATACCAACCATAACTTCTATAATTAATGCATCCCTGAGGTTATGCTTTTTTCCAGCTCCCTGGAAAATATCTAACACCGTCATATCCTCAAACAGGGAAAGCCCCGCACGAATCCAGACTCATATAGACCCATCTCTCTTTTAAACACCCCAGGTAAGGTATTCGAGCGTCTCCTCAAAGAGAGGCTTGTTGACTTCCTAGAGGAACACAATATCATCCCAAACTTCCAATTTGGATTCAGAACGGGCCACTCCACGCAAAATGCTTTAGTAGAAGTTGTGTCACACATCACAAAAGCCATAAACGTCAAAAATAACATCACAATCGGCACCTTCCTAGACGTCCAAAAAGCGTTTGACCAGGTCTGGCACCCGGGCCTGATCAAAAAACTTCAGCTAATTGGATTGCCAGCAACATTCATTAAACTAATAAACCCCTACTTATCTGATCGTACAGTCAGGGTCAAAATGGCAGACAGTCTAAGCGAACCCTTTACTCCTGTAGCAGGAGTCCCCCAGGGTTCCATACTGGCTCCAATATTATACAGTGTTCACATATGATGTGCCGTCTCCTCCGAGGCGGACACAACACACGGTATTGTACGCAGACGATACGGTATTGCTTTCTACGGGCACAGCCCCAGATGTATATAATGTCGCACAAAGACAACTAAACATTGCCTCCTGGTGCGCCAGATGGCGCATCACACTTAATGCTAATAAAACACAATTAATTAGATTTCACCACCCTAGACATAAGCCCGTAATTAACCGCGAACTAGCCCTACAGGGACAAAGACTCGAGTGGAAGACGACTATTTCCTACTTGGGAGTCCTGATAAACAGGACACTCAACTGGGAAAAGGAGGTCAAAGCTATGTTCGCCAAAACTCGACGTCGAGCGTTCCTAATAGGAGCTATAAACGGTAAATTCGGTGCCACAAACAAAGCGACATTATATACAGGGTGGTTCATCTTATTCGCCTCGGTGTCGGTACGGAAAACCACTTGATATTTTAAAAAAATTTCTTCACAGTTATATACAGGGCCATTAATACTACAGTCTAAAAATAATGCGAATTATACAGGGTGCTCCAAAAAAGAGTGGTATATCAAAGTTATATTTTTTCTTATGGAATGCCCTATATATGATGACATTATTGAATCGACCTTAAAAAATAAGCTATACTTTCATAAGGATTCCCTATACGTAAATACAGGGTGTTTTGATTTATTTCGATTTTTATGAAAATGTAAGGTTTTAGAAAAAAATAAATATCTACGAATCTAAAAATCAGTAACAATTTTTTTTTGGATCTTAATAATGGACTATTTAGCATACTTAAACAGATGCTTACTGCAACAAAATTTCTTAGAGGGTGGTCAAAATATGAGATTGTTCTATTAACAAATTCAAGCTGTAATAACTTACTTACTTTAAATAGAACTCCCTGTATCTTACTAGTCTATCGCGTAGAAAATTTACTTAGCTTTTAATTTATATTAAGGTTTCTTATACCTATCTTTTACAGGGTGGTCAAAATATTAGATTGTTCTATTAACAAATTCAAGCTGTAATAACTTACTTATTTTAAACAGAACACCCTGTATCTTACTAGCCTTTCGCGTAGAAAATTTATTTAGCTTTCAATTCTTATTAGGGTTTCCTATACCTATCTCCCTTCATTTGTTAAATATTTAAAGATTTCCTAATTTGCAAGCTTTAAAAATTAGAATTAAGTAAATATGTCGTGGTTACATATTATGTACAACACATCACCAACACCGGCAATCTACTTAGACATGATACTGTCATTAATAAAATTTTAATTGTTATCATGTAATCACACAGAGTGTTGCATTATTTTAGTTGATTTTGGCCTACATGTGACATTGAATAATATGTTTATATTAAACTGCATACCCTATATTAGATGCCGTATTCTGGAAGATATTTAAATTATATTTCATTCCGTATAAGTATTTTCCATATCTTAAGCCAACGGTTATTAAGTAAATTTAAGAACACCACTTTTTGTTTGAATCTTTGAATCGCAATTACAAACAATTAAATGCAATGGCTACTATGACGAAAACGAGCCTATTGTACAAAAATATGTAAAAATGGGTATTTACAGAATAACACGGGAATTTACATTTACAGAATAACATGTGTATTGAGAATGTTTACATGGAATTGAAGAGATTTTAAATATTTTTCATTATAAAGAATAGAATATCGAGTATGTCACTTAAAATAAGAACACTCTGTGTGATTAAATGATAAAAATATTAATTTTATTAACGAAAGTATCTTGACTAAGATATTTAAGTATATTGCCGGTGTTGGTGATGTGTTTTACATAACCACGACATAGGTACTTAATTCTAATTTTTAAGCTTACAAATTAGGAAATCTTTAAATATTTCAAAAATGAAGGGAGATAGGTATAGGAAACCCTAATAAGAATTGAAAGCAAAGTAAATTTTCTACGCGATAGATTAATAAGATACAGGGTGTTCTATTTAAAATAAGTAAGTTATTACAGCTTGAATTTGTTAATAGAACAATCTAATATTTTGACCACCCTGTAAAAGATAGGTATAGGAAAACCCAATATAAATTAAAAGCTAAGTAAATTTTCTACGCGATAGACTGGTAAGATACAGGGTGTTCTATTTAAAATAAGTAAGTTATTACAGCTTGAATTTGTTAATAGAACAATCTCATATTTTGACCACCCTGTAAGAAATTTTGTTACAGTAAGCATCTGTCATCAGATATAGGGCATTCCATAAGAAAAAATATAACTTTGATATACCACTCTTTTTTGGAGCACCCTGTATAATTCACATTATTTTTAGATTATAGTATTAATGGCCCTGTATATTTCTGTGAAGAAATTTTTTAAAAATATTAAGTGGTTTTCCGTACAGAGACCGAGGCGAATAAGATGAACCACCCCGTATATATATATATATATATATATATATATATATATATATATATATATATATATATATATATATATATATATATATATATATATATGTCTTCATATCAAGGCGAGATCCGTTTGTATCATAAGCTATAAAAGATGAGATCCGTTTTGCAAGGCGAGATCCGATTTTGGATCTCACCTTGTATTCACGTGTATATAGTGACATCTCGATGTAACAATGGTTGGGGTACAAGGAAATCGATTTTTGTCTGGACCTCATTTTGCACCCCTTTTGGTGAATTTTATATTGCAGTGGTTCCACTAAATCCGCTGTAGAGGGCAGCGCGCGCGATCCGTTGTGTATATGCTAAATATATATTTTGCAGACAATCCGAGATCCGGTAAATTTGGAAACATCGCAAATGAATTTCACGGTCAGCTCTCTCACTCGGCTTATGTCTAGCTTGAATAAGAATAAAGAATATTTACATTATTTAAGGGCTCTGTCCAGAAAGGCGATTGTCAAATATCTCGAGACTAGACGGCATATCGAAAAAACTTTGGAATACTTTTTTAATGGTTTTTCAAAATCTATATACTTATGCAATAGCAGGGTTCTTATTCTGCCTGGGAAAGCGGTGGGTGTAGCAACTTTGAATTATCAACTGAAACCCTTTATTTTTAATTAAATAGTTGAAATTTAGAATTAAAAATACACAACCTTTGTTTGAATCGATAATAGCTTCTTTAATCCAGTCGGAAGAGCTTCAAAATCGTCGTTTTGATGACATTTTTAGGGTTTAGGGGTACCTCAGGTAGCTTAAAACGTAAGAAATAAATTTGAATAGTAACGGATTAAGCCAACACAGAGCCTATCGCATATGTATACTTTTCATTAATGTTTATTGATAAACAAAGCTGCAATTCTATTTTACTTCAACTCATTTTAAGGCTATTTCAATAAACTAACCGGTTCTTTTTTCAGTTTTTTGGTAAAATATTGTAACTTATAGACGAAAATTCTTAAAATCGGCTATTTTTCATTTAAATTGTCAATAAATAATTAAATTGAAAAAAAATTGGTCAGATTTACATAAATTTTGTTATTCCGGCCATATAGAAACTAAAACAATTGTTACGTAGTTACACTGAGTGTCATAAAAACCATGTATTTTTACTCATTGCTTTGAGCTATTTCACGTAAAATCGAGATATAAGTTGTATTTTTACATAAGTTATATTAAGAGGATCGGTACGTATTTTCGGCTGCAATGCAATTCAAATGGGGATTCATTTTTTTCGAATCCTGAGAAAACTAATAAGTATTTTTGAAAAATTTAAACGCAGAATGAAAGATCACGTTATTAGCGAGGGCCGAAAGTCCCTGAGAACTTCTATAATGTTTATTTTAATAAGTTACAGGGGTGAAAAACTAAGAGAAAATTTAGTGTGATTTTTAATTTCAAATATATCATTCAAAATAAACTTTTTATTTATTCTAAGGGACTTTCGGCCCTCGGTAATAATTTAGTCTTTCATTCTGCGTTTAAATTTTTCAAAAATATTTATTGGTTTTTTCAGGATTCGAAAAAAATAAACACAATGCCGTGGTAAAATCCAAATCTATCTTTGTCTTACAACGCACTCAGCCGAATATAATATTGTCAGCATATATTGTCAGTCAGACACTGACAATCAGTGACAATTTTAAATATTTGACATTGCATCGGGAATATGTTGAGTTATTGATTAAATATTATTGAAATATAGTGTATTTGATAAATAATTGATTTAAGACGTGAACTTAATAAAAAGTTATTTATTTTGTATTATTTGTGGAAGATCCAAGCAGAGAATACATCAGGATAATATATTCTGTGATCCAAGTATTTTGTTGTTAAAGATGTTCAAAATTGTAAGCGTTCCATAACAATATATTATTAAAAAATCACTTTAACACTTTTCCTCTTTTCTCGATTGAGTATTAGTCTTTGTTGTACAAATAAATTATTACAATCACTGAATATATAGTTAGTAAAAAATTATCAAATTTATTGACTGAATTAATAATTTCCAATTATAAAAATAACAGTTATCCAAGAACATTCAAAACCCATCTCTTGAAATTAATAATGACATTTTCAAGTAGAATGACATTCTAGTAATGTTTACATATCCATACCAGTGTGAATTTTACTACGCGTAATTTGCCGTGTAAAGACAGAAAAAGTAGGGATACACGTAAAATATTTGCGAATTATGTACCCATAGCCTTAACGTTAAACTGACTTAATTTATAGTTTTATAAGCAACAATTAAGTATAGCGAAATTTATAAAACCTTGTTTAAATTGTTTTACATGCTCTATAATGCGGTTATCTTAAATTTTGTTTTGAATGTTTTTCTTCTTACTAGTAGACAAAAAATGGCAAAATGTGCATTTTTGACATCAAATTGTGGATAACCAACATAGTTACTACTCAAAATATTTAAAAAAAACTAACCGTCGGTGTAACAGGTTGCCTGGCAACCAGATGCAGAAAAGTACCATAAATGTTTTCCACTTTTTAGCACTTTCTTTAAGTGAAATTTAAAATCATTTACCACCAATAACTTACACCCATGTTCACTCATTACGAAATCTGTTACAAGAATTTCAGCGATTTCAGCCATTTTTTCAAAATTTATTTGGATTTTCTCTAATAATCCTTCCAAAAGACAATACATAAATGATGAATACCTTTTACACCAACTTCAAGAAGGGTAATTTATACAGGTACATACCTGGAATTATTATATGGACCGTTCACTCTTGTTAGAGTATAGTTCGCTCAAATATCCTTTAAATATCTCTTTTAATCCATTTCACGCGGTAAATTAGTCCGCTTTTCCTTTAGGTCGTAGTTCATAGGTTGTGATGTTTTTTTGCCTTCTCTACTATCTTCTTCCACTCTCTCCGGTCCTGAATCTTTTCTCTCCAGTTTGCAATTTCCATCTTTGATATATCGTCTAGCAGTTGATATTTTTGGTCTTCTTCTTGGTCTATTTTTTACTGGTTTCCAGTTCATTATCTTCCTGATCAGTTCTTCTACCCCTCTTCTTTGTGTGTGCCCAAACTATCTGAGCCTTTGGGCTTTAATGAATTTTACTATATCTTCTCCTTTATTTATATTTATTATTTCATGGTTCATCAGCTTTCTATATTCCCCTGTTTCTGTCTTTACTGGGCCATGTATTCTTCTCATAATTTTTCTCTCAATTATTCTTAACTTTTCTTCAACTTTTTTCGTAAGGCACGTTACTTCTGCTCCATAGGCTATCACTGATCTGATTGCTGCTGTGTATATTTTTGATTTTGTTTTTTGCTCAGGTTTTTGTCCTTGAGTAATTGGTGATATTTCCAATATACTCTATTACCTGCTTTAATTCTTTAGTTTATCTCTATATTCCTTCCGTTTTTGCCGTCCACCATCACCCCCAGGTATTTGAAGCAATCTACTCTCTGGAATGTATTTTCACCTATCTTTATTTCTGTTATTCTGTTTACATTGTCTCGTTTGCTTATAAGATACTCGTATTTTGTTTTATTCTGATTGATTATTAATCCTCTCGTCTTTGCTTCTCTTACCAGGGTTAAAAGTGCCTCTTCTGGTCTTTTTTTATCTCGTGCTACCAGTCCCAGGTCATCTGCATATCCTATGATATGTGTTGAGCTTTGAATGATTGTCTTTTTCAGCCCTGTGTCACTAATTACTCCTTCTAGAGCGATATTAAATAGTGTCGTTTGTCGTTGACAGACTGTCTCCTTGTCTTACTTCAAGTTCTATTTTGATGTCATTTGTATCGCCCTCATTGGTTTTAACTTTTGCTGTTAAGTCTTTTATTGTCATTCTAGATAGTCTTATTAATTTTGCCGTTATCTCCATTTTTTTCATTTATTTTAATAATTGTTGTCTGTATATGCTGTCGAAGGCCTGTTAGAAGTCGATGAATAGTATGTGTAATTCTATGTCATGTTCATAGCTTTTTTCAATTGTTTGTGTAAGTACGTGTATTGCATCTATTGTTGATCTTCCTTTTCTAAAACCCTGTTGGTATGGTCCTATAATTTTTTCTGTGTATTGAATTATGATATTTCTAGTCGGTTTCTTATAATTGTGGTCAATATCTTATACGTTGTATTTAGTAGCATAATTGGTCTGTAGTTGCAGCACTTAGTTGGATCTCCTTTCTTAAAGATTGGTGCGATGTGTCCGTTTTTCCATTCTATGGGCATGCTTTCGTCCTCCCAAATTGTAACCATTAACTTGTGCATTCGCTTCGTGAGCTCCTCTACTCTGTTAATGATCAGTTCGTTGTTGATTTCATCTTGCCCTGGCGTTTTGTTTACTTTTAGTTGTTTTAATACCTCCATGAATTCCTGTTAAGTAGGTGTGTCTTCCTCTTCATCTCTGTTATCTCTTATATCCTCATCCTCTGAATATGCCTTATTGTCGTTTTTGTATAGGTCCGTGAAATGTTTTTCCCAATCTTTTTTGTTTATTTTTGTGACAGATTTTTTGGTACTGTATTGTTGTTTTATCTATTCGAACAATTTCTTGTTGTCTTTATTATTCGTTTCTAATTCTTGCATTTGTTCAAAGATCCATGTGTTGTTCTTTCTTCAATGCTTCTTGTTTTTCTTTTCTATATTGGTCCAGTTGTTCCTGTTCGGCACTTTGTAGCCATTTGTTTCTTGCGAGGTGCTTCAATTGACTTTTTTGGTGACATTCCTCATCAAACCATTCTTTCGATTCTTTGTTTTTTGGAATCCTATTATTTTTTCTGCTGTCTCTGTTATGCTGTTCTTTATGTTTTTCCATTCTCCTTCTATTTCTCTATGCTCGTACTGACCCAATTTCTGTTCCAGTTGTTCTGTATATTGTTGCTTTGTTTCTTGCGTTTTCAGATTGGCTATATTCCATTTCCTCCTTTTTCCTTCCTTATGATTATTTGCTTTGATTATTTTCATCTTAAGTTTTGCTATCAACAATATGTGGTCAGTGCCTCCATTTGCCCCTCTATATGACCTTACGTCTTGTACTATTTGTGTCCACTTTTTCGAAATTAGAGTATGATTTATTTGGTTTCCATCCATTCTTCCTGGTATCATCCATGTTATTTTGTGTTCTTTTTTATGTTTATGCCCAGTACTAACTATATATGTGTTTGTTGCTACTGCTAGGTTGCAGATTTCTCCTCCATTATCATTCGTAGTTTCATGAATGGTTTCTTTGCCAGCTACATTACGATTATAGTCGTCCTTTCCGATCTTTGCATTAAAATCACCCAATATTATTAATATGTCATTCCTCGGAATATTTTCACAGGTTTCTTCCAGGATGTCGTATAATTCTGCTTTATCTTCTTGGTTTGCTTCTTCGGTGGGTGCATAGCAATTGACTATCGAGATGTTGGCTTGTTTATTTTCTTATGTAAGATATCCTTTCATTAACTGCTTTGAATTGTATCACTTTTTCCCTCATTTTTTTGTTCACCATAAATGCCGTACCATTCGTTCCCTCTTTGTTTTCTCCCGAATAATACATGCTAAAGTTTTTCTTCTCAATTTTTCCTTCTTTCTTCCGTCGTATTTCCTGTAGGGCTAGGATTTCTAGTTGGTATTTTTTCATTTCAAGAGCTATTTCTTGCATCTTACCTACTGCCAGCATGGTTCTAATATTCCAAGATCCCATTCTAATGGGTTTTGTTCTTTTCTTCTTATTGAGATTATTTCTTTATTTTGTGTGCGTTATTTTGTTTTCGTTAACCGTTTGCATTTCCGAGTCTTTTTTTGCCATGTCAATATCATATTTCAGCCGCTGTTCTTCGTTTATTAGTTTTTTGAATTTTCTATCAGCTGTTCTCTCTCTTCGTCCCATATCTAGATTTTGCCATTCACTATTAATTTCTTGTAGCCGATTTTGGTTTGCTTACCTTTGCTTCTTTCGTCCTTTGCTATTTTAGTTATTTCCTTTTGTATTTCTTTTTCTTTGGATGTCCAATCGTTGTTTATATAGATACGATCTTTATGCTGTTTTAGTTTACGTTTCTTGTTTAGGATTTCCATTTTATCCGTGAGGGCTTCTGTTTTATTGCGCATACTGTTTCTCCTATTTTTTTTGCACTTCTTAGTTTTATTTGTATTTGCAACTCTTGGGCTATGAAATTTTCCATTTCTTCTTTTAATTTCTTATAATCATTTGTTTCTACTTTCAACCCAGTTACGATCAAGCTTTTTTTTTGCTAAATTTCTCCAGTTGCTCCATTCTTTCATGTAGCTGTTTTACTTATTTTTTTAGTTTTTGATTCTCTGCTTTTACATCCATTAACTTTTTATTGGTTTGTTGTTATTCTTTCCTTATTTGTTTTATTTCCTGAAGCATTTCATCGTTTTTATTCATTAGCTCTTTCATTATTGTAATCATAACATTTTCCATGTCTTCCTTGTTTTCGTTGCCTGCTTTGCTTGGGGACCGTTTTTTAATTTCACTTCTATTAAAACAATCATCCAAGTTTTCTCTTTTGCGATTCGTTTCATCATCGGTTTCACTTCCTGTGCCATTTTTTCAATTTTCTAGGAGTGCAGCGCTAAATACCTGGAATACCGATATTAGATTATCAACAATACTTAAAAAATTAAAGTTACCAATTCACCGGTAGTTAATGGGTTATCTAAAAATTACCTGCGCACCAGAGTTGCCAGTTGGCCTGTAATTAGGATGGGGGATTAAAATAGATACGAATTCACCGGGACCCGGAAATATGCACACCCTGATATTCTAGTTACCTAAGCTCGTCCGATTGGCGCATGACGTCAGCAACAGAGTAAAGCATAGTCCCGTCTATGCGTTCGTAATACGAACGCGAATGAAATTTGAGAATAGTACAAATGAATGAATTATGACTAAAAGAAACTAAGTGATTTTTATAGTTTTGAGGAAAATTATTAAACTATTTACTTTTATTTAAATTGATTTTCAGTTATTTGTAAAGTTCCCAGTTTCTTGATTATATTGGTATCCGGAAAATAAAAATATTTATATAATCGATATCTAATAAAATTATTATATTTCGTTAGTTGGCAAAAATTGATTAGTGGCCTACATATTAGTAAATATAATTTTTACCAAGGGGAAGAAAAGCCCCAAAATAAAACCATAAATTTAATGGATTGATAAAAAAACAAAATTTTTTACTTTTTAAATAATGTATTTCATCAGATTTAAGTAAGAGGCTTGGAAAAGACAAAAATAAGTTTTACAGTTTTCATGCCATGCACTTTATTTAAATTTTGTGCATGTGAAATGGATGTACATACAGCAACTATGTAGCAGTTTTCATAATTTTTCTTTTACGCAATGTCAGGTTGTTAAGAGACTTGTTTAATTCTTTAATTCGGAAGTACATCCGTGACCTAAAAAATAACTTGTTCGCTTTGTTAGAACAGTCTACAGTTACACTTTTGGACATAAGGTTTTCTAAATAATTTTTAGTTACCAAAATGGAATCACCATTCATGTGGAAGGAAAAATTGTCTCCAGTTACTTAATATATGACAAGAGAGTGTCTGATGGTTTACATAAACCACACTTACTCAAATGATCAACCCACGTGTACGTTGAAACATCTTCGGATTGAATACTGGAGTCCTTCAATTTATGGCAGATATAACCAGCCAAATTCTCCAAACCATCATACTCGAGGTCACTAATGTTTTTTCATTCTGACTCTCATTGAGAACTTAAAAATCCACAACTGTTTCGTTGTTAGAATCCAGCCTTTGGATCAATTGTCCAGAAATTGGTAAATCTGGGATGTCGTCTGTTTAAACGTTCGAAAATTCGTTCCGTTGTCTTTCCTACCCGTATATAACTTTTATAAAATATAATAAACCGTTTTGTAAACACTTTAAAAAAATTTTAATGGGTTTTCCCCGAAAAGAGCTTCATTTTTTGGTACTATGTATCACGTTATAATATTTGATTTGGAATTTGAAGGATAAGATCTTCTTTTTTATGAGCTACAAATTTACTTTTACTGGTTCTATAGACTAAGAATATACCATCATTTTTTCGTTTTTTTTTATATGCTACATTTTTTCCAAGAATATTTTTTCGATAAAATACTTAGTTTTTGAGTATTTGCGAAAAACCGCCAAAAAACGTGTTTTTTTTGTTGAAAAGTAAACATTTTTAGTCGCAAGTGACTCTAGTACCTACCACTGAATTAACCTAGTACCTAAGTTAAAAAAACTCTATAGAGCAAAAGTTGCTTAAAGTTAGTCAGATCTGTCAGATCTGTATTTTAAACGTATATTTTTTCACCCTCCAAGTAAAAGCAATCAACGGCACAAATTCAACTTTGAAGTGGGGGATGGGTAGAATCTAAATCCAAATTTTCATGCAATTAGGAGTTGACCCTGAAAATTATGTGTGTTTCTTTTTATCTTTCAAATCATTTCACTTAAAATCATTTTTTAACTACCAAATAATAATTACATATTGAGTTATTTTATTTTTTAAACTTTAATAATAATTATAAAAATTTTTACTTTCTTGTAATGTATTTTTAAAACAAGCAATCATTTAAATAATTATTTTGTAACAATTTGTATTATTTAAGAATATCATAATTACATTCTGGTTTCGTAGTAAGTGTTTTTTAAGAATATTAATATATAGTTTTAAAATATTGTATTGCAAATAATTATCATTATTAAATGGTTATTATTTGTGAAGTATTATTTTTCTTTTTTCACACCCTTATGTATGTAACAAAACTAAGGGACTTTCTGAAAGGTAAATCGTAGACGTTAAAGACACAAAAGAAGCGATACTTAAAAGTTACATAAAGAATTCGAGACAACGCTGTTGGTGCCGTCATTGACTCCGCCCGCTATATATCTGTATATCGTGGGAAATATACAATACAACACGAGCTCCAATCGCTCGACTAATACTCTTTAGAGCTGGCATCAGTGTGTGATCTCGCGTTGATCGGTAAATATCTAAAATTTCGTATATAAGTCCTCCCCTTTACTCTTCAGCTACGGATCTCGTTTCACTGTAAATTTATCAGAAAAATTTAAGTACAAAAATCTTTTCCCCTCTAAGTGTGCCATGATTAATATGTTAATTATAAAGATAGTTATGAACAATATACTCCAATAATTAATTTCCTATTGGTGGATCTCGGGTTGTCCTCGATTTAGTCGGATCTCGCCTTGATATGAAGACGTATATATATATATATATATATATATATATATATATATATATATATATATATATATATATATATATATATATATATATAGTTTTATATATATTTATATATATATATATTATATATTATATATATTATATTATATATATTATATATATTATAGTTTATATATATATATATATATATATATATATATATATATTGTTATGATCTGCTTCTTATTAATTTTATATTAATTATTTATTTATTTGATTATTTAATTGTCGCAAATCATACATAAAAATTGAATAAAAAATCTCAGGGTGCCTTTTTTATACTATTAAAAAAAATCCAAATTATCTCACGTTATACTTATCTTCTCTCGTGGGTTCAGTATCTCTCAGTTGATCCTAATCGGGATAAAATAGGGAAAAGAAATAAAGCAAAATATTAAAATAAAAATACAGAATTGTCTTTTATTTATCAAAATCAATACTCTGAAATCTATCGACTCATTTTATTTTTTTGCTTTTATTTTTGCTTTTGATTGATAAAATTGAAAACACAATAACATCCCCGCCTTGTTTTGAGATAAAATCAGTATTAATAAGTGCAACCAAAATATGATTTTCTCTCGACAACAACACTTTTCTATTGTGTCAAAATATTGAGTCCCACCTGAAAAACAATTGCTTTCTCTTTCCCAGAGTCTGTACTTAGATGGAATAGGGTAAGTTTTCGATCGAAAATTTCCTAAGTCTTTAGTCTCAAATGAATTTTCATACTTTTTGGCTACTCTGTTTTCTTCATTTATTAAATTTTCACATTCCCTCAATATTACACGCAGTTCCTTCTCCTTTTCTTCTCCACATATCAATTCTCTTTCTTTCTCCTCCGATTCTCTACACATGTTTATTGTGTATTCTGTCTTCTCCATTTTGCATATTTTTTCTTTAAATACCGCAGTCTCAATTGTATCTTTTCCGCTTTCTTTTTCTGGGCTCATCTCTTTTTTCGAGGAATCCCAATCTTCATTTTCTTTTATCCATCTTCTTTCTTCATTTTCTTCTTCTGGGCTCATCACTTTTTTCGAGGAATCCCAATCTTCATTTTCTTTTATCCATCTTCTTTCTTCTTTTTCTTCTTCTGGACTCATCTCTTTTTTCGAGGAATTCCAATCGTCAATTTCCTTTGTCACTCTTTTTTCTTCTTTTTCTTCTTCTGGGCTCATCTCCTTTTTCGAGGAAACCCAGGCTTCATTGTTTTTATTTATCTTCTGTTGCTTTCTCCTCTTTCTTCTCTGTCCTTGCTTCATTGCCAAATTAATTTCCACCGTTTGTTTTTTGTCTGCATTATCCTTTTTTCGTTTCTCCTGTTCCTTGTCCATTTCCAGAATGTTCGGTTCTTCTTCTTTTCCATCTGTGATTTTCATCGTGCTATTTTTGAAATCTATCACCACATGTTTTTCTGACAATTCATCCACTCCTACGATCATATCATGAATCATGTTTGGCATTATAACACATTGTAGTGCATAAAATTTCTTCCCCAATCGAACCTTTATTCGTATTCCTTCATTTATTGTTGCCAAAGTCCGTTTATTTGCGCCCACTAAATTTACCCTGGGAATTTTGTAAATCAAATTCGTCAAATCAACCTCTTCTATTAATTTCCTGTTAATCAAAGTAATTTCTGACCCAGTATCAATCATAATTTTAATCGGTTTCTCATTTATAAAACCATCTACAAATTTTAAATTATATCCACTTCCTTTATCATTATTTCCTGCTAATTTAATAAATTCCTTCGGGTGACAAAAAATTCCTGTTTGTTCTTTTGTTTTTAGTGAGCGCCTTCGTGAAAAAACGATTGATGTTCTTCTTCGCTTCTTCTTTCATCGCTTTGTCTCTCATCCTCATTTTCTCCTATTTGCGTATTGTTTACCGCTCTTCTATTTTCTCTCGGTCTGTTGGACCCGTATCGGTTTCCACGATTTTCCTGTTCATTCCTTCTATTATCATTTCTGTCTCCTTGATTTGTGCGGGTGTTATTTCTATTCTGGTTTTCTCGGTATCTGTCTTCGTTCCATTGCCGATTTCTTTGTTCATAGTTTCCTCTTCCATTGTCTCTATTTTCGTTTTCACTCCTCGGAATAAATTCTCTTCTTGTATAGTCTCTCCTAAAGTTTTGTCTTCTAGCTCTATAGTCTTGATTTTCGCGTTGTCTATAATTTTCTTGCGATCTTCTTATTTCTCTTTCCCTCATTTTTGCTTTTCGTATTTGTAAAAATTGGCACAAACTGTCGATATCTTTGTAGTTTTGTAAAGTTATGTGATCTTCTAAGGTATCTTCAAAATGTCTGGCTATCAGTTCTACTAGCTGTTCGGACGAATAATTGTACTGTAGATGTTTTGCATTATTATATAATTGTAGTGCATATGTTTTCTCTGAAATACCCATTCTATCATGGTACCTCCCATTTTGCAATTCCTTGTTTATTTCTAGCTGTTGTATTTTTCCCCAGAAATAACTCAGGAACTTTTGTTCGAATTTATGCCAATTGTCCAATTCTTCTTCTTTGCTATCGAACCATAAACTTGCCTCATCTTTAAGATGGTTCCTTATCGTTTCTTTGGCTGTCTCGAAGTTACCGATGTGTCGTATTTTCTTTTTCAAATTGTTTATGAAAATTACTGGGTGTAATTTTTTTTACATCCCCGCCAAATCTTATTTTCACATCCTCTGTACTATGGATAATCGTTTCTCTTCTTTCTCCGACATTCTGTTGCGTCCTGTTTTCGGTGACTTGTTTTTCTATTTCTGTGATTCTTTTTTCCACTTCTTCTCTGTCTACTTGAATAGCATTTTCCAACTTATTTTCCAAATTTTCTAGTTCCTTTTTTTGGCAATTTGTTAACTCCTCCATTTTATTTTGAATTTTCATTTCTTGTTCTTTCATGTGGTCCTTCATTCTCATTTCTTGTTCTTGCATGTGATCTTTAATTTTCATTTCATACTTTCCTATGCGTTCCTCCATTTTCTTGTTGTTCTCTTCTATTGCTTGTTTTGTTTCCTGTTGATTGTCATCCATTTTTTGTTGTGTTTCCTTCATGGCTTGTTCCATTTTTTGTTGTGATTCATCCATTTTCTTTGATGTTTCTTCCTGATTTTTATCCAGTTTTTGTTGTGTTTCATCCAGTTTCTGTTCCATTCTTTATGACTGGAGTTGCATCAGTTGTAATAATTTATCTATTCCTGATAATTCCTGATTTTCTGATGCCATGATTGTTGTTTCGAAAATTTCTTCTTGTTCTATAAGTTCTTCTTGTTCCAAATGTTCTTCTTGTTTTTTGTTTTCTTTGCTTTTGCTTCTGGTTGTTATCGACATGTAGTTAAAATTTATCCCCGCCTAATATGAAATTCGAAAATACCTTGTATGCTGTCGAGACGAAAATTTTTCTCTCCCCAAATATAATCAATTTATCTCACAAATTTTTAAATATTTCAAAATTCAAATCAATCAAAAATAAAATAAATATGTAAAATTGTACCTAGATAAAAAAAAATTAAGTCAAACAAATATTTCAAAAATTTTAAATATATCAACTTTTTCCGACGGGCGAATAAATTTTCCTTCACCTGTTTTTCCGTGTCCTATTCCCTTCAAATTCACAACCAGAGATACTTTAATGCCCTAACGTTGGCTCGCCATGTTGTTATGATCTGCTTCTTATTAATTTTATATTAATTATTATTTATTTGATTATTTATTTAATTGTCGCAAATCATACATAAAAATTGAATAAAAAATCTCAGAGTGCCTTTTTTATACTATTAAAAAAATCCAAATTATCTCACGTTATACTTATCTTCTCTCGTGGGTTCAGTATCTCTGAGTTGATCCTAATCGGGATAAAATAGGGAAAAGAAATAAAGCAAAATATTAAAATAAAAATACAGAATTGTCTTTTATTTACCAAAATCAATACTCTGAAATCTATCGACTCTAAAAACCTGTGGACACAGATGTCCGAATGAAATTTTTACCACTTAAATTTATTATAGTTAAAAAAAAACAATTTATCGGTTTGTTCCCGATGACTGTGGTAAAACAAACTAAACAAAACAAATTTATGTATTTGTAAGATTATCTATATTTACTATTTACTTTTTGAAATATTGGAATTTTAATTCATATGCCTTTTACTCAAAAATTTAGTTTCCGAACATAAAAATCTCTTTCACATAAATTGACTGACCTTTTGCTTCACTCACTCTGATGTCTTCTCGTGACCCAAAAACAGCTCTCCCTCGTTGACTATGTTAAAGGCTACTCATCAAAGCCCTCTCCGTTCTCCAGCTTCAAAACTATCAGGATACCAGCACCAATTCTCCAACAAGCCGGGCCTCTTTTGGCACGTACTCGATTCAAGCAAAACTCCAAAGATTCTCTGCTCTCCTTCTCACAATAATACAGAATCAAAGAGGTATTTCGTCTCAATTTGATCTGTCTCTCGTTCCACTTTTCAACACTATTCTCCACTATCAAACAAACACTGGTATCTGCTAACTAACACGTCGAACTGCTTCTCAGCGATGCCAAAAACATAATGCCTTCCTTTTCAAACTCTCAATCATTCTAACTACTTTTCCCCTTCCACATTGCCAAGCATCAGAAACCTCGACTTTTCCATTCGACAAAAAAACAGTCATTTTCAAAATTATTCCGACAATCCTAATTACTGTCGGAGAAACTCTCCAACATATACTCGTGTTGAAATAAAGATATTAAAATTCCAACTTTCTTTTCAATTATCAATTTCGAGAAATGTATAATTACCTATACCCTAAACAATCTTTTTCCATTTTAAATCTAAATACATCGTTATTTTCACTTTAATTATTCACAAAAGTCTTTAATGGTTCATCGGAAAGCTCATTAAAAGAGAAATCTACTTACATCCAAACTACATTCTAAGAAATATCTACAGCTCAATATACAGGGTGTATCAAATTTATGTGCCCGCGTTATTTAAAAAAAAATTTAATTTAATTTTTATTTTGCTTTTGATTGATAAAATTGAAAACACAATATATATATATATATATATAGATATATATATATATATATATATATATATATATATATAAAACAAGGTTGAAATATTGGGGTAGCAGCAATCTCAAAGAAAACTCTTTATAATAATTCCAAGCTTTCGATAATGTTTATTATCATCTTCAGGAAACTACAAATATAAATATACAGTATTTAACAATTAGTCTAACTAAAATCAATAAAAATTGTTATCTTTGTGCCATCAAAAATCCAAAACACCATAGTTTTCTCTCACTAAACTAGGTGTCTAGGATCCCCAGAAACACAAAAATAACAAAATATTGCTCTGAGAAATGCAGAGCTAATACTCTCACTATAAACACCGCATATCACAGAAAAACCTTACTAAAAAATTATTTATATGTTTTGGTACTTACATTATTTGAGGATGTAGAGCCTAGTTGTTAAAAATGTAAGTACCAAAACATATAAATAATTTTTTAGTAAGGTTTTTCTGTGATATGCGGTGTTTATAGTGAGAGTATTAGCTCTGCATTTCTCAGAGCAATATTTTGTTATTTTTGTGTTTCTGGGGATCCTAGACACCTAGTTTAGTGAGAGAAAACTATGGTGTTTTGGATTTTTGATGGCACAAAGATAACAATTTTTATTGATTTTAGTTAGACTAATTGTTAAATACTGTATATTTATATTTGTAGTTTCCTGAAGATGATAATAAACATTATCGAAAGCTTGGAATTATTATAAAGAGTCTTCTTTGAGATTGCTGCTACCCCAATATTTCAACCTTGTTTCCTAACTGTTCAGCAAAGATTATATACCTGTTAATTATATATATATATATATATATATATATATATATATATATATATATATATATATATATATATAGTGGCTAAAACACCCCCGTGGGGGTAGCGCCGCCTTTACAGGCTCTCTAGATCCATGTTTTCGAGGTGGATCAGTCCTCCATTCTTCTTTTTCTTAGACTGCATTACATATCCGGTTCCAGCTCCTTCTGTCTCTTGCTCTTTCTTCTGCATTTCTAATTCCCATGTCCTCTAGATCTCGCTTCACCTCTTCCAGCCATTTGGACCTCGGTCTTCCTCTTCGTCTCCTACCGACCGGAGACCACTTTGTTACTATGTTTATTATCGCTTCTTCTCCTGCTCTCCATACATGCCCAAGCCATCTCAATCTTTGTCTCTTTATTCTCCTGACTATATCTTGCCCCTTCAATTCCTCATTTATTTCGTTATTTCTTCGACTCCTGTATTCACCTTCTGCTGTTTTTAGTGGTCCTAATATTGCCCGAATTATTTTTCTCTCAGTTCTTCTCAAATTTTCTTCGTCTGTCTTGGTCATTGTCATCACTTCTGCTCCATACATTAATGTCGGTCTAATTAATGTTTCATAGAGCCTTAATTTAGTTGTTTTTGTTAATATCTTGCTCTTTATCATTTTTTTGTTGGCTTGGAATGCTCTATTTATTGCCAATGATTTCTCTTTTATTTCGTTTTCTCTTGTTCCATCATTTGACAGCATGACTCCTAGATACTTATATTTACTTACTTCTTCAAATTTGTATCTTCCCACTTTGACCTCACTATTGGTAGGTTTTTTTCCTAAAACATTTTTGTTTTGTTTTCGTTAAAAAGCGACATTATTGCACACATATAAATCGTTTATAAGGCCGATAATTGAATACCATGCACCTCTGATTGCGGCTTGTACACGCATTCAGCGGAACAGAATTTTAGCAACAGAGAGAGCAATACTCCGTAAAATCTGCCGGAAAGTATTTCATTATCCAATCATTTCCAATCTTATACATGCCACCGCGGGAATTGAACCCATTTCCCGCAGAATTCCCCTCCTCAGCAAGAGATACGTCTTGAGGACGGTCCAGAGTCGCAATACCAGGGCTCAGAACGTTCTCAAGATGTCTTGCCACCCTCGAGGACACATAGTTACCCGAATACCCAAAAATAAAGTACCCTTTCTTCCCTCATTACTCCTTAACAATACCGGTCAGGAACTACCTGACGATTACTATGATGTTCTCGAAAATACTCCATATGAGTACCGAATAAATAACAAGTAATAGAGGAAGGGGAGTCTCTGGTGTTCTGCGATTTCTCAGAGACATTGCACAATTATACCCTTCCTATTGGTGAGGTTGCCTGCGCAGAGGTCCTCCACGCGTTGCCAAAAAATAAGAACCAAAATAAACTGAAAGGTTCCGGTTTTTTACTTTGAGAGTGAATACAATTAACCACACACAGTCGTGCATACCATCTACGAGGAGTTCCACCAGGTCCAACCCCGCCCACCAGAGATAAACAGCCACCGCCAGACGATGCGTTGAGCCCCTCCGTAAAACATCGACGGGCTGTTCGCCGAGTCGCCGCCGGCCGCGATGCCACACCTTCAATCCGCGGCGCACCTGATTGGTCTGTCTGTTACATGCAGCGCTATTCGTTGACCTGGGAGCGGACCAGTCAGGTAAGCGCTGCTAATTATTGATGGGTGTGATAGCTATGTGCGGCAGGCAAAGAATTAGGAAACTAGAATCTTGAATCTTTCCCCTTTTGCGCGTCCAGTCAACGGTTAATCACTTGAAGACCCAAATGCTCAAAGCAGCACCATTCCCCGAAGGAGCACGGAGCTCAAAGCGGGGGGACTTTCTCAAGGGATAGTCAAATTATGAAACGCGAGAGATCCAGCAGTCTTGAAACGACAGTTCTAGTCTCCACAACCAGCATTTATTCACACAGTCACCTTGCAGTGCTGACGTTCGTGACGTCATCGTCCACACGAAAATCAGCGCGTCGGGGTACATCAGACCACGTGGAGTTAAAGTCACTGTTATCATACTTTAACACACACGTTGTAAGTACCCTACAGCACAGTGCTATTGAAACAATATTGAAAATCCCAACCGCATCCTAAAAGAAAAATCAATCAGAAAAAAGAAAAAACCACTGAACACAAACTGAAAGTGAGCAAAAAAGGAGATCAGGGGTGGTTCCTCGGGAACATCCCTTAGGGAAGCCACACAGGTTCACTGCCGTAGCAGGGCAGCGTCGACAATCTCAGAAAGGACTTAAGAGGGAGATTTACCTTGTAAATATCAGTATTTGAAACGCTTTCGTAGTCCCCCACTTTTAAAACATTTTTTTTAACTTTAGGATGACGAAAAAAATATGTAATATAGGTAAAAGCCCAATCTGTGTTCCTATGGAGAGATTTTTTAAAAATTTTATTTAGTTTTTTTCTAAAAAAATTGGTAAAATGTCGGTTTTTTACCCATTTTTCCCAATTTTTTTTAAGGAAACCTAAATCAAATTTTTAAAAACTCTCTCCACAGGAACACAGATTGGACTTTTACCTACATTACATAATTTTTTCGTGAGCCTAAAATCAAAAATAAGCTTTAAAAATGGGGGACTACGAACTCTTTGCAATCCAATATTTTGCTGGTGCCACTTCGGTATGCGGTCTACCGTCTAATATGTGGTCTACGGCAATTTAGCTGATTCGGCATGCGGTCTACGTACAAAAACAAATTAGAGAAACTATTACAAACATTACTATTTTATTATATTACTTAAAAGTTAAATAATCTTTGAAATAAAGTCATTACTACTTAATTAGGAATGCAAAAACAAATTAGGGAAATTATGACAAACTCATTACTATTTCATTATATTACTTAAAAAGTAAATAATCTTTGAAATAAACTCATTACTGCTCAATTAGGAATGCAAAAACAAATTAGGGAAATTATGACGAACTCATTATTGGTCAATTACGTAGTGCTTATACTAAAACCTTTAATGACCTATTTTGGTATAAAATGAGCCCCAAAATGAAGATTGATTTAGTTGCAAACAAAATGTTGCTAAAAGAGTTTTATCAAACTGTCATTTCGAGCGAAGCAGAGGCAGTAGCATTTCTACGAGCGAACGGTTTATTACAAAATGTTGAAGACGCTGAGCCGTGCCACCGATGTGGGGCAGAAATGGAAGAAAAGCGGAAACGAGATCGGGGTGGTGAATATAGACCAGTTCTTCGCTGTCCAAGGAGAGGATGCCAGACCACAAGATCAGTTAGGCATGGCAACCGTTTTTTCCATTTCACCGACATAAATGGAAAAATTAACTGCAAGTTAACTTTATGTCAAATTTTGGAATTGATGTTCATGTTCATTTTGGAACTCGATTTTGACACAGTAATGAAAGTAACGGGGAGAGGAAGTGAAGCTATAGGGGACTGGTACAGCATGTGTCGAGAACTATGTTCCTCTGTGATTTCAGTGAATCGCCGTGGACAGCTTCGAGGTACGGAAGAAGACCCAATCTAAATTGACGAAGCCAGATTTGCGGGCAGAAGGAAATACAACAGAGGGCGAATATTAAATGGAGACCATCCAGCAGAATCAGAAGACAGCGATGCTGAAGCGGAAAATAATCGGAATCATGGACGCCGAATTGACGGTCCGTGGGTCTTCGGATTAAAGAGTTAAGAGGAGGTCCGATATTTTTATGTTGAGCGAAGAGACAGAGCGACCCTAGTTCCCATCATACAAAGGGAAGTTGAAGCTGGGTCAGTAATTCACTCGGACGAATGGCCAGCATACGGCAATTTGCGCCAATTAGGCTACGTGCACTCAACCGTTAACCACCAGGAAAATTATGTCGACCCACAAACAGGAGCACATACGCAAGGGATAGAAAGATCCTGGTTGGAGGGTAAAATTACGATTTTGAAAAAAATGAGAGGTGTTCCTTTCAGTACTTTGCAGTCCCATTTGGATTATGTTGCGTGGAAGTTTCTACGAAGGAATGTAGAAGATAAGTTTATCGCTTTTCTGCACGATGTTAGAGATGTATATGTATAAACCATTTAAAATGTTTATGTATTGTCAGTTGACCCTACAAATAAGTTTTTCAAAGATTATTTAACTTTTAAGTAATATAATAAATTTGTTTGTAATAGTTTGTAATAAATAAAATAATATATAAATAATAAATAAAAAGTTTGTAATAGTTTCTCTAATTTGTTTTTGTACGTAGACCGCATGCCGAATCAGCTAAACTGCCGTAGATCGCATATCAGACGGTAGACCGCATACCAAACTAGAAACTCTGCCGTAGACCGCATACCGAAGTAGCACCATTTTGCTTCTATAAAGTGGCTCCGCCGATTGGAAAGTAAAGGAACTAATATTTTTTAAAGATAATAAACTCATTCACAGATGTTTGCATTTTACCGGGGAACGATGAAAAATACTTTTTAATTTTTGCCTTTATTTCTATATATCTTTGGTACCTACATAAGTAATTTTTGTGTTCTCTTTATATAAAATATTTGTATCGCTACGTATATTTGTATCTTATTTAGTTATTAAAATCTGACATTAGTTTTCAAGTTAAAATATTAGCAAATATTCTAATATATAAAAAAGAATTAGTAATTCAATGCAAAAAATAAAATAATTATTAGGAATCACATTTTAATAAATCAAATTAACTAAAAACTAAAATTGTTGTTGTTCTGGTGTTGATTTCAAGATTATTTTTTATTGCACTAAATTGGCAATAAAAATAGCTTCAAATGAGGAATCACACTTTGAATTTTGTAAGTAACTATTATTTTTCCCTGTAGAATAAAATATCTGCATCTATTGTCTGACAGTGGTATTTTTGGTATTAAATAGGTCTGTTCCAACCAACAGTCAAACTAGTCAGAAATCGTCAGCAAACAGTTGGCCAGTGCGAGAACATAATTCAGTCATAAGAGCTATCCCCTCTACTCGTATTGGTCGACTATTCGCTGATAGTTTCTGACTGGTTTGACCGCTAGTTGGAACAAGCCTCATAAAAACATCTGCAAGGGATTAAGTATTAATAATATAAACAATCAGCAGGTAGGTACCGAAGGTAATTATATCATTATCTTTCCTGTATTTGAGCAGTAGTGTCGTGTTTTTTGTGTATTTTTCGGACTTATCTTTGTATTATTGTGTTTTCGAGTGTTATTTTGATATTTTTACGATACCTCTTCTAAAAAGTGCCAAAAAACGATTATGGATGTCGTCTAAAAGAGTATCAACGCGATCCCTAAATCGCAAGCGTCAGAAGATATTAAAAGTAAGTAAGAAAAAAGAAAGTAGCGAATAAATTCATATATTACTCAGGTTGTTTCATAAAGAGTTGACTAACTTTAGAGCTATTAGCAACGTAACTATATGTATACAGTGTGTCCCAAAAGTGTGAAATAAATTCATTATTTTATAAACTATAAATATTTTCGGGAAACATTATATACCTATAACAATTTAGTAGATAATTGAAATACCCTTCAAACGAGGTAAAGTAATCTTCTTCGCAACTGTGCCAGGAAACGTAATTTTAAGAATTGAAATCAACCTGTTTCAGGTTTTTTGAAAATATTTTCAGTTTATGAAATAATGAAGTTATTCGACACTTTCAGGTCACACTGCATATAACAGTGGCGACAATGGATATCTAGTGAGATATTTCAGATTTTATTGGTTTTCGAAGGGACTATTTTAATTAATATAAGTAATTATTAATAATCACAGTTGAATTGCTTATTTATTGCAAAATTTAAAGGAAACCCAAAGTTTTTTTATTAGACAAAAAGTAATTGGTAGCTACAATACACTCATTTAATTTTTTCTTGTAGTTTTAAAAACAGAAATTATACCCAGGTTTAGCTTTGCAGAGTTAGTCAGGTCTTTACAAAGTACCAAATAAAACAAAATGGACACAATGAAACGCCCTATATAAAATTTATGCGATTGTAAAAATCTTGTTGTCTATGAAAATGAATTCTATCAAAGTAAAATGGAGAAATTATTGATACAAAATAAGGTTATTTCAGGATAGAGCTTCAACATCTGGACAATTACAACTTCTAGAAGTTGAGGACGATTTGAATTTGCAACATAATATGGCAAGTTCTACTCCTGCTATTGAGAATTATACCGAAGAAAGCAATAATTTTATTGATGTAGATAATGTAGACAATATTTATAATAGTTCAGTAGACAATTATATGGTAGAAGCAGTTTTACGTGGTGTACAATCTCTGAGTGAAAATAAAGTTGATTTTGATAATTCTCAACTCCGACATGAAGAAAATTCAAATAGCGGAGCAAACCTTTTTGAGAATTCAAATAGTGGAACAGACCTTTGTGACAATTCAAATAATGGAACAGACCTTTGTGACATTTCAAATTATGTAAACAAACAACGCAAACAAGTAGTAGTTTCTAATGTTAGTGAAAATATGGACGCTAGTGATACTTTTAATTCCGAACTTAGTCAACTTACAGTTTCTAAAAATGTGAAGAAAAATGAAAAAGTAGACTCTGACTCAAAAATAAACCTCGAAGGACGCAGAATAGTTGATATTCAATATTTTTTAGATTCCCTGATTTTAATATCAAACCATGCGCCTCACTGTGGATGTTCTCTTCAAAATTTAAAGGTAACAAAAGAAACAACATTTGGATTAGCATCTAAAATAACATTTAAATGTAATATGTGTCTTTCTACTGAGACTGTGACAACAGTTGAAGATTTCGAAGAAATCAATAAAAGTGCTGTCCTTGGCATTACTAACGTTGGGTCAGGATATGCACACATAATTCTTCTTTAAATATACCAACATTATCCTCTAAAACATATAACAAGATACAGGATAACTTATCGGACCCTTGGGAAGAAGCGGCCCTAGAAGAAATGGCAAAAGCTGCCAACGAAGAAAAAAGATTAGCAATAGAATGCGGCGAACTAAGTAAAGACGGTATCCCTTTAGTTACAGTCGTTTGTGATGGTGTTTGGGCTAAAAGGTCATACAGAATGAACTATAATTCATTTAGTGGGGCTGCTGCAATTGTGGGTTTCAAAACAAAAAAAGTACTATTTTTAACAGTGAGAAATAAATTTTGCATCATCTGCAAAAAATATTCCACTGATACACCACAACATAATTGTTACAACAATTGGAACGGTTCATCTAGTGCTATGGAAGCTAACATTATTGCTGAAGGATTTACCAAGAGTATTGAAATGTATGGATTAATTTTTAATAAAATGGTTGCCGATGGAGATAGCAGCTGCTATGATGCTATATTGCAAAAGGACCCATATAAAAATTTTGATATTTCTGTTCAGAAGGTGGAGTGCCGAAATCACTTGCTGAGAAATTATCTCAGAAAAATAAGAGACCTGACTCAACAAAAGGATTCTGGACCTTTGCAACTCCGAAAAGAAGTGAAGGTAAGATTGTTTTTTTCTTAACTTTCCAAGTTATTTTTTTGTAAAGGGCTTTCAGGACATTTTTGATTACAGAAAATAAGCATTTGTCGGTCTTGTGACATGTAAGATTTAGGATACTTAACCTTTTAGTCAGCTTTTGACTTATAACGGCCTTTCTTTTAAACAACCTACATTTAGAATTCACAGACATTCTGTTCAATTATAAGTTATATCACAAATATTTTCTTTATTTATTCAGTTATTTCGGTTACGTTTACGTACCTTCTTTGTTTTTCAAAATCAGATGTGTTTGTGTTCTATCAACTTGACAACTAATAGCTACCTAATGTGTAAACATTGTATATAATGTATTTTATTTCAATTTTTAAACAGTATGAAATTATAAATAAATCAATTACCTACGTTATACGTCCATGAAGTGATAATTAAAGTAGGTACTCGTTTAGATGTTCTTGACTCGGCTCCTTCATCGCATATAAGATCTACTCGTAATTCAACAAGTCACTTGCCTGTCTTATAATCAGTTTCTTGGACCCGATCCGACAAAATACGATTTTCGAGCCTCAATGACCTTATGTCAATACATAAATAATAATTACAAACACTGAATTCTATTTAGAAAGTAAAATGAGTTTTATGATCTCAAAATGAATAAGTGTCTTTTTTGTTCCTAAAAATACTAGTTTCAACTAAGGCGGTGTAAAAAAGATATGTTCACACTAATGCATCTAATAAAATTTGTAGAAAATATTGAGTATGTGAATAATTTTTTACCATTTGATGTTTTAGAAAAACATGTTGAGATTTAGATAGGCTATAACAGAAGTTATCAAGTATAGAAAAAATGAGCCACATATTTTGGGCAAAAAAATTGAATATTTAAGGCAAGATATTTTAAATAGTCCACATCATATACTAGGAAACCATAAAAATTGTGCAGATTACTTTTGTACAAATACAAATGAAGTTAGTACGACTATTTCTGATATGAAATTAATTCGTAAGTATTATTATTATTAAAATGCTGCTTGATAAAACAGCTGCAGTAAAAACTGTTTAGATATAATTTTTTTTTGTACAAAATTTATTAGTATAATTCATTTAATATAATTTATTAGTAATGGTACCTGTCAGATATATTGCAAATCATGCCAAAAGCTTAATTTATAATGTTGACAATAATTGTGCAGAGCAATTTAACAATATAATTGCTAAACATACTGGTGGGAAAAGAATTAATTACATAATGAGAAGATCATACCAGACGCGATGTTATGCATCTGTTGTGGCCCTAAATAGTCGAAAGGAATTGACCACCATAAAAAATAAGTACGGAGAGTGCAGTAATCAATTCCTTCAAACATTCGAATCTATGAAACAAAGAAGACTTGCACAGAAATCTATCTATAGACAAAAAATAAAATTAAAGACGCGACCACAAAACAAAAAATTAAATTAAAGACGCGACCACAAAACAAAAAAAAACGACCGTTTTTACGGAGAAAATTGCACTAAACCAGATATGGATGACTTAACTTATCAACTGGCAAAAAAATATTTTTTGAATAGCTTATGCATTTCTGTGGAAGAAAAGCATCTTATTGAAAAACACACCAGAAATCAAGCCGATTCCAGTTTATGGCATAACGAAAGAAAAAAACGCATGACTGCTTCAAATTTGTATGCTGTGTTTAGAAACTTTGTATGCTGTTGCTGGTATGAAATCTTGTTGCAGATTATGGGTCTGAGAAGAAATGGACTCGATTGAACTTAAATCACTTTATTTAACTTTTCACACTTGTTGCTCTTGCTTCGCTGTTGATCGAATGAGAGCGAGTTTAGACTCGCAGTTATGCACCTAACGTTTGGCGGTGTTGCCATTACAATGTTGCCAGGGCATTTACAAAATACAAATACATGAATATAAAAATATATCGAACATAACTCCCCCCTTTGAAGGGACTTCAAAGTTCATACAAACATTATTGAAAAAACAGATACAAAAAATAAAATGAAATTGTCTTGGTTTTGAACTGAACTAAATTGGTTTTACACCGAACTAAATTGGTTTTACACTGAACGAAATTGTTAATTGACTGTGTCGTTTTCTATGGGTAGGGGACACAAATGTCTTACCGAACGGGTCACAATTTTGGAAAAAGTCTTTATCTCCGCAACTCTCGAAACTCTATCCTTTCCAGGGAATAGACGCAGGATTTTCCCATTGGCCACTTGCCTGGAGGTTGTTGGTCATTTTTGATTAATACCAGTGTACCCACAGCAATCGGAGTAGCCTGGTTTTTCCATTTATATTGACAACGTAGTTGAGAAATGTACACCATGGAAATGGATTGTAATCTGGATAGCCTGGTTGGCGGAACTTCTGATACGTCAGGTTCAGGAAGCATTGTAATTGGACGACCAATTAAAAAATGTGATGGGGTAAGTGGTTCTAGGTCATTAGGATCATTGGATAAGGAATACAGAGGTCTAGAATTTAAGATTCCCTCAATTTGAATAAGCAGTGTATTAAAAGTTTCATAAACTAATACTTTGTTCAACATTGTTCGCTTTAAAAAATGTTTTGTACTTTTTACTGCTGCTTCCCATAGGCCACCAAAGTTGGGCGAATATGGGGGTATAAAATGCCAATGAATATTGTCTGTTGAAGCATATTGAGTAATAGCATTTTCATTTTCTAATAAAAATTTTCCAAATTCTTTTAATTCATTTCTAGCTCCAACAAATGTGCTACCATTATCTGAATATACATCTGAAGGTACTCCTGTCGAGAAGTAAATCGCTTGAGACAAGATAAAAAACATTCTGTTGTTAAATTTGATACTAATTCTAAGTGAATTGCTTTTGTGCTAAAACAAACAAAAACACAGATGTAACACTTTAAAATTTTGCATACTCGTCCTGCCTTATCCTTTAACGGAAATGGTCCGGCATAATCAATGCCTGTAAATTGAAAAGGCAAGGAGGGTTTAATTCTATTATCTGGTAAACTAGACATTGGATCAGGGCCGTAGATAAGGGGGGGTTTAGGGGTTCAAACCCCCCCCCCCATGAGACGAGGACGAGACAAAAAGTACATAATAAACTCAACATACCGTGCTAATAAAAATTCAAATAAGTTACAGGTACCTATTTAAATTCCAGAGATTGTTTGTACGAATTACGAATTGTCTAATAAACGTGCTGATATTAAAGCTCAACGCTGTGCGACGGTGCGGCTAAATATTTACCACTTTTATGCATAGAACAAAGATAAAAGTTATGCTTATTATGCATTGAGATTAAATATTATTCTGCACTGCTGACGTGTCGTGTCCTGGCTGCAGTCGACTGGCGAGCTGATCCGACGCTATGTCGACGCTTGCCGATCGCGCCGCTGGCATGCGTAATTTGCTTGCAGTTTGCAGTTGCAATTTGTTTGTGAGTGTGAGTGTTATTTAATCGACAAAACGGGTTACGAAAATACTAAAAACATAATATTTAGGTAAGTGCTATGTGCTATTAAGTTTTTAATATATAGAATAAAGGTTTATGTATATATTTTTATTTCCGATAAATAAAAATACCAAAATGCGGTTATTTTCTTCATATTTGTTAAAACAGTTTGGTGACGTTAGCTAATTTGGTGGAATAGATTTTTTTTATTTTATAAAGTATATGTGGCTATTACATGGTGGTTAAAAAATTTAGGTTGAGTACCTATGTAAATATGTTCGAATGATTAATTTATAGTAAAAATAAACCCAATAAGCTGTCAAATCATGGACGTTGTGGTTTAAACCTTTACAGCGAACAGTATTTGATTTGTGTAGTTTCGTTAACATTTCTATACTAATCAAATAAAAACTTCTATGCCACATTGCCACGTCAGATTTACCTTTTTTTACAGTTTTTTCGACAATCTATAATTTTTTTATTATTCAGCTTCGGCTGCTTCGGCATTACGCTCGGTAAAACGTCTGCATTTTTTTATTACAGCAAAAATATGAAGCGACTTCAGCAGACTTCTATTGACAGTTTTATCGGGACCGTCAACAAAAAAAGTAAGTCAAGTGTTATCAATGAAAGTAGTATTCCAGAATCAACAAGTAATGATCCACCTTCAGCACTAGCTTGTAGTTCGACCTTTAACATTGATACACCTAAATTGGCTGAACCTGAGGCTGAGCTTGAGTCTTCGTTAAAGAAAAACGATTATAAAATAATAAAAATGTGTACCATTTAAAACGATTATAGTTTACTGGATATTGGAAATTTTATAGACAGTGCTTCTTCAGATGATGTTTTAAAATTAGAAGCTTTGACCAACTGTTGGACTTCCCCGGAAAATTATGTATTTCCCCTTTCTGAAAAGAGACACCTATCTTTTCAAAGAAGTTGGTTAAAACTTTATAGTTGGTTGACATATTCTGAAAAAGTAGAAGGTGCTTTATGTAAAGTTTGTGTTTTATTTGGTCAACGCGTGGGTGGAAAATGCAGGCAAGACCTTGGAACTTTAGTGGTTAAACCGTTTTCTAACTGGAAAAAAGCGAAGGAGACTTATGAGGCACATCAGACAAAGGATTACCATAAAAACGCAGCAGTTAAAGCTGAAAATTTTACGTCTGTAATGAAAGGAAGGGCCACAGATATTGTCAACATGCTGGACTCAAAGCGGGAACAACAAGCAAAAGAAAATCGTAAAAAACTTAAACCTATAGTTGAAACAATTTTGTTGTGTGGACGGCAAGAACTGGCTTTACGAGGTACAAATGATGCTGGTCCCATTGAGCTGGAGGAGCCTGAACATAATGATGGAAATTTTAGGTCTCTGTTAAGATATAGGGCAAAAAGTGGCGATGTCATTCTTTTAAACCATCTACAGTCACAGTCTTGTGGTTCTAGGAGTATGTACACAAGTCCCACCATTCAAAATGAACTGATTCAAATATGTGGTGACTTAGTCCAACACGAAATCTTATCACGAATAAAATTGGCTGGGTATTTTTCAATTTTAGTCGATGAAACACAGGACATATCTCGAAAGCAACAGCTTTCATTGTGCGTTAGATATGTGGACAGCAGAAAAGAAGTAGTTAGGGAAGATTTTTTATGTTTTGTCATAGTTAATGATGTAACAGCAGTGGGTTTAACCAATACCATTTTGTCTATTTTAAAAAAATTTGACTTAAATTTAGATTGTCTTGTAGGTCAAGGATATGACGGTGCCGCCGTCATGAGTGGCCAGTACAAAGGGGTACGAAGCCGTATTTCTGAAAAGTATCCACGAGCACAATTTGTTCATTGTAGTGCTCATACATTAAATTTAGTCATTGCACATTCATGTGAAATTCCGATGATTATAAATTGTATAGGAACCGTCAAATCCGTTGTAATTTTTTTTAAAATATCATCGTTGCGAACAGATGTATTAGACGGTATTATAAAAAATCGATGTAAGAGCAAACACCACACAACTTTACTTGGTCTGTGCGAAACACGCTGGATCGAAAAACATGAATCGATTGCTCGATTTGTAGAGCTCTATGAATACATAGTTGAAGCTCTTGAGGTTCTTCAAGAGAAACCTAACAGAGAGACTTCAGTTCAGGCTTTACAACTATCTTCCACTATTATGAATTCAGAGTTTATTATCACTCTTTTAACACTGAATAACTTATTCTCTTTTACCGTAAACTTAACAAAAAATCTTCAGAAAATTAATGTAGATTTGGTAGCGTGTGTTGAATACGTCGATTTATTAGTACAGTCGATCCAGTCATCTAGAGACACTTGCGACAGATCTTTTAATAATATTTATAAAGAAGCAGAAAAGCTTGTTTTGAATATTGGTGGCCAGATTGCAAAACCAAGAACTGTAAGTCGTCAAACTCAGCGTGGAAACATTCCGGCTGAAGATGCTGAGCAATACTATCTTAGAAATCTGTATATTCCATTTATCGATCACATTTTAGTTGAACTAAAAGATCGTTTTTCTGAACATCACAAATTAATTTCCCACTTGCAGTTACTTATACCAGAAAAATGTGTAATCGCTAAAGCTAAACTCGAAACTTTTAAACAAATTTGTGAATTATATGACAAAAATTTTTGTTCATTCTCGGCAGAATTTCATGTGTGGCAGAACAAGTGGATTAATGCCAATTGTAATAATGATAATCTCCCGAGAACTGCCATTGAGGCTTTTCTTAATGCAGATGACTCGTTTTTCCCCAATATTAAGGACCTACTACAAATACTGGCAACTTTGCCTTGCTCTACGGCAACTCCAGAAAGGACATTTTCAACGCTAAGACGTTTAAAATCTTGGTTAAGAAATTCCACCCTTAATGAAAGATTAAACGGATTAGCACTAATGTCGGTACATAGAGATATTCGAATAAGTTCTGAAAACGTAATAGAAAGATTTTGTCTTAAAAACCGCAACATACCTTTATAATTAATAAATAAATAAATAAATAACAATTTCTTTTATTCAAGTAAGTATACCTGTTACATATCTACTGTTTTAAAATAAAAAATGGTCTGAAGCGAAGAGGTTTCCTCTCTGAACTAGTTCTTGAACAAAATGCATTGCTAAAACATTGTGGACAGTTGCAGATAAGTTTTGTAAACTTGCTTAACGATTCTTGGTTTAATTGATGAAAAAAATTGGGCGTGGCTCCAAAAAATGTTTGCTTTAAGCGGTCCTTCTTAACTTATTCTGGCAAAAAATTTTCGTACTACCTAAACCCCCCCCCCCCCCATGGAAAACACCTAGCTACGGCCCTGCATTGGATATGTAGCAAAAGATGGATTGAATTTAAAACATGTTATACAATTTTTTGTTGTTTGCCTAGCTAAATTACGTCCACCTATAGGCCCATAAAATTGTCGTATGGATGCTAAAGAAGTTGAGGGCCAGGGTGTAATAAAGCAGCATGTTTGTGTTTAAAAATTAATTTCCTCAAATTGTGTTTTGAAGATACTAAATATGGATCATGTTTATGTATTTCTAACGAAGTAAACTTAAGCCTACCGCCCACACGAAGTACACCTTGTTCATCTAGAAATGGTGATAGAAAACTAAGTTTGTGTTTTGGGGGTAATGATTTATTTTGTTCTATAATTCTTAGTTCCTCTGAAAAGGATTCGAATTGAGATAATTTTATTAATTTTAAATTAGCATAGTTTAATTCTTCAACTGATAGAGATCCAAATTTTCTCTCAGATTTAGATTTCCTTAGATTGGAAATAAATCTTAGCATATAAGAAGTAATTCTTTGTGACTTTGTTAAATCTGAACATGTTGTGAATAAAGTACATTGATTAATAATTTTTGAAGTCAATACCTTGTGAACCTTCTTTAACTCTGGCAATTCTGTAACTTGAACAGAGTCTGAATTGATCAAGTGATCAATAGATTGGGATAAAACATCTGGTCCCTTCCACCATAAATTCATATTGATGTTCTGGCACTATTCCTCGAGAAGCCAAATCAGCTGGATTCTCTTTAGTGCTAACATAAGACCACTTATAGTTATCTGTGAGATTCTGAATCTTTGCTACCCGATTTGAAACAAATGTTTGTAACTGGTTTGGTTGCTTTTTGATCCAACATAAGACAATCTGAGAGTCAGACCACATATAAACAGGAACAGTGGATGATATTGCCTTAATAGTTTGGTTTGTTAATTGAGATCCAAGAAGAGCTGCACAAAGCTCCAGTCTTGGTATTGTTAATGATTTTAGTGGCGAGACTTTAGTTTTCGAACAAAGTAGTCTCACGGTACATGCTCCATCTGAATCGATGCTACGCATATAAAGACAACTAGCATATGCTTGTAATGAACCATCACAGAAACAATGAATATCTACTAACTTGTGACTTATACCTATTACAATTCTTGGAATTTTAAGTGTATTTAATTGTGACACTTGATTGTAAAATTGAAACCATTTGATATATACATTTTCAGGAACTGGCTCATCCGAAGGTAATTTAATTGACCATAAATATTGAATCAGAATTTTTGAAATAATTATTACTGGGCTGAGAAGTCCCAATGGATCATATATTTGGGCAATAATAGAAAGTATTTGTCGCTTAGTAACACTTTTATCTAGTGGAATGGTGGTGATATTATATCTTAAAATATCTTGTTTGCTGTCCCATTGAATACTTAATGTTTTGAAACTTTCGGACTCTCCAATATTCAAAACTTTATTAGGAATGTCAGTTAATTCAACTTTCTCTAAAACAGCAGGATTGTTTGAAATCCATTTTCGTAGTATAAAATTGGCAGATTTTAAAATAAATGAAATATCATTACATCGTGTCTGTAACTCTTCAATATTATTAGATCCCGTCAAAAGGTCATAAAAATTCTACATAAAAATCATTGTGAATAGTTTTAGATGCGATTGGAAATGTGTTTTCATACTCTGTAGCTACTTGATTGAGGCATTTTATTGCTAAATAGGGAGCAGATTTTGTACCATATGTAACGGTATTGAGCTGATAAGAGGATAAATCGTCCTCAGGGTTGTTTCTCCAGAGTATGCACTGCAAAGGCCTATGATCACTGTGCATTAGAATTTGCCTATACATTTTTGATACATCTGCTGAAACAACATATTTGTATAATCTGAATCTAAGTGTAATATCAAAGATATTATTTAAGACCTTTGGTCCCATGTATTGCAAATCATTAAGAGACCATCCCGAACTAGTGGCACACGAACCATCAAAAACAACTCTTATTTTTGACGTTATAATTGTTTCCTTTAAAACAGCATGATGTGGTAAATAATAGTGCAATTTTGGTAAATTTTCTAATGAAATTTTAGTCATGTGACCTAATTGTATGTATTCTTGAATAAATTGTTCATATAAGTTATAAAATACAGTGTTTGATTTAAAACGTTTTTCTAAAGACAAAAAACGTTGAATTGCTTTCTCATGTCAATCACCTAATAGTGTAGGAGATGATTTTAATGGAAATTTGACTATAAATTGTCCATTCTCATGGCGAGAAGTATCATTGTCAAATAACTCCTCACAACGTAGTTCATCCATTGATAAAGGATATGTCGTCGTTATAATTAATAAAGTCTTCTGGCAGAGAAGGAATTGTTGAAGACGAATGTGTTAATGATAACGACGACATATCCAATACAAATTTTATATCACTTCAATTAAGAAACTTATCATATTACACATTACAAGAGAGAAGTTATATACATTTCAGGATGTCATTTATAAAATATAGAGAATTTTGAAATGTGAAGATTGCGTAAACGCACTTATAGGAGACCGAGCAGACTTGTTGACATCATTCATCAACCAAAGAGATACATTAAATTTAACTTATCCATCCAAATATATTGTTATTATTTGCTCTACTGCCGAAAATGCTACAGTGCCACAGAAACGTTAATAAACGTATTAATATTAATATTGTTAATATCCATATATTAAAAGAATTAACAGACCAATTATTATTTAAGAACTTAAACAACCATTTCAAACATTATTCCTTTTTAGAGTCACATTATTCCAATTTATTAAAATTAATAATTTTCACCTACATTAACGCCCGAATTCATTATTATAATAAAACAATTATAGATACTAGTAAAAGTAAAAGAACTATTCATAATAAAATGACATTATTTTCTGCACAATGAAAATATTTTTTATTTGATCATTGATTATTTTTATTGTAAAACTTTATGTTATAAATATACGCAAATAAAGTAGTTTTTAAATTTAGTTAAGGAAATATTACCGAATCTTCCATTCAAAAAAGGGTTTATACATCATCTTCACCTATCTCTAGTTTGGAGTGCATCCTACGGCTTTGGCCACACGGGCGTTCTTTTACGGCCGCGATAATTTCCACCAATTTTAGATGAAATCATTTCATCTAAAATTGGTGGAGGAGGGAGTCAAACCAATGAGCGCCGTAAATTATCGCGGCCGTAAAAAAACGCCCGTGTGGCCAAAGCCTAAGAGCCAAACCAAACGGACCACGCTCCAGCGCTACTCTGTGGATGCACAGAGTGGCTGACGATGATTTACCGTGGGTTCTTATGTAGAGTGGCCGTCGCACCCCACACGAGCGAGTGTAGCCGGCCACAGACACTAGTATCGTCCACTAGTGGCAAACCCAATTCAGACGGACCACTTTTGTAGCCGCCACAGATGTTTACGAGAGGTTATAGGGTGAGCGCCTAAAATGAATTTCGATTCGGAACGGCTTTTGATTGAAGTGCAAAACAGACCGAATATAATATGTGATACAAGAACCCGAGGGCATATTTATAGGGCATTAAAAGGAAAACCGTGGGACGTCATCTTTAAATTATTTGTTTCTGATTTTAAAGGAGATTCTATATATCTATATTTACCTACATTTTATTATACATTGGATGCATTTGAACTGAACGAAACAAATAGGTATTCACAATCTTGTTTGTTTATTTATGTTAAATAGTGGGGTCCAATTCTAGGTCAAAAACGGTTTTATTGTTTGTTGTCGAAAACAAAACGAGAAGATATCAATCAAAAGGGGGTTGCAAGCTAACATGTTTTTCACTTTCACTCAGTTGTCAGGTTGTATCAAACGATTTTACGCCTGTAGGATACCAGATGTACTGGTTGAATTTTTATGTGCTTGTTTCTGTGATATAGCTGTTTTCGTCTGGTTCTTGTTAATTCCATTTATGGAGTTTATTAGTATTTATTCAAAAGCGTTGAAATTTTATAAAATATTTAAAACTATGGACATTGACACTGATTTTGACGAACACACTTTTTTAAAAAAATATTAGCCGGCAAGTTTTTAATCATTTGAACAAACTTTTTTTTCTCACCCATTACATTACACACCGCACCCTTCCAAACGATCCACTTCGCAGCGTAGTCGCTGGCGCTAGAAAATCGCCTGTTTCGGCCACTCTGTGGATGCACAGAGTAGCGCTGCAGCGTGGTCCGTTTGGTTTGGCTCTAATTACCAGATTTTCAGTTTTGGAAAAAATGTGTGATCTTACAATACTACCTCCCAGAAAACTGTACACGGCATATTTCAAACGTGTGCATATCCTACATTAAAATATTAATTTTAAATTTAAGATAACTTCTTGTTTTTTGTGATTAGTTAATACGATTAGTGTAATTAGTTAAATAAGTGTATAATAATTTGTGTTATATTCGAAACTAATTCAATAAATATTATTAATTATTCTGAATCCAACTCATGTTTCATTTATGTAGAAGCTCCCCACCCCAGCGATTCTGTTTAGAAACAAGGTAACATTCGCACAGCTACTTATCTCAATAGTTTCATGTTACATCTCGGGCTTCTTAAATATATGGTGTTTTTGGTGTAAAGTTAAAATCTTTGGAGTTATAGAGCAAAAATTGAAAAAAAAAACACGATTTTCGGGCGCCATTTTGTTTATAAAAAAAGTAGCACACTATCTGCGGACTTTGCATACCTATATTATTAATATATACAATCATAAGATTCGATTCCAGCAATAAAATTGCTGGTAAATAACTTTTCCTTGTATTTTGCTAATTAACCCAGAGTAAATAGGCACACGATTTCTAGTACATACTATGATTCCTGCGGAATATGAGACTTGTTTCAGAAGAAACAAGGCAAAAGAAGAAATGAAAAATGTCAGTAATTGTTGTTACAACAGATTGCTGGACTTTACGAAAAAATGAAAGTTATTTGGCTCTAACTTGTCATTACATTGATGACAATTTTAAAATTAATTCTATCCCTCTTAGCTGTGAGATATTTGAGGAGAGGAAGTCAGCAGTAAATTTGGCAGCCAGGATTCGGGAAATTGTAAATGAATGGGGTTTGGAGAAAAAAATAATTTTAGCTGTGTCGGACAATGCCAGTAATATTAAAGAAGCCATCAAAGTTGAACTGTGGTGGAAGTTTTTTGGATGTTTTGCCCATACATTAAATTTGATACTCCAAGATGCACTTGCTCTACCATCGATCAAAAATGTTGTAGATAAAGTAAAAACAATCGTTTCCCATTTTCGCACAAGTGCCTCTGCAAATACTAAACTGAATTCGTTTCAGAAACAATTTGGAATTGATCCCCCCAAAAAACTTATTCAGGAAGTGGTTACCAGATGGAGTTACACATTCTACATGTTGCAGAGAATTGTGGAACTGGAAAATCCTGTTCGATCTGTTTTGGGTCTCTTGGACGACCGTTTGCCACTTCTTGAAGCTGATGAGTGGATCTTGATAAAGGAGCTTTGTGAAGTTCTTACCCATTTCGAAGAAGCTACAAAATCTGTTAGTGGAGAAACTTATATTTCTGCATCTTTGGTAATCGTTTTACAAAGAGGGCTTGTTAATATATGTGAAAAACTAAAATTGAAGACATTTTCTGAGCCTACTATTGACATAATACAATGTTTGAAGATGGTTTAAGACAAAGGGTGGGAAATGTAGAGTATAGTAATATTTTAGCTCTTTGTACATTCTTGAACCCGCGCTTCAAAACATTTGCTTTTGTCATAAATGATGCTATTGAGGATATTCGAAAACTGGTCACAAATATTATTACGGAAATGATTACCAAAGATGCAAAAATAAATGAAAACACAGAAACAGAAACTTCTAATCAAGATCAAAATGAAAATAAGTCGAACACTCTATCTGTATGGGATTGCCTTCAGGAAGAAGTTTCGAAAAATAAACCAGACTACACCATCTAGTTCTCGGGCAATAATGGAAATACAGCGCTACTTGGAAGATTATAAGAAGATACCAATAAATGCCAATCCGTTGACATTTTGGAAAAGCAATCAGTTAAATTTTCCATACCTGAGTAAGTTGGTTAGACAGAAATGTTGTGCCCTTGCTACTTCTGTGCCTTAAAAATTATTAAAACAAAATTTGCATTTGATTCGGTAAAATGCTTAAAAAAAATTTGCAGTTTACTGGTAATAATGCTTAACTACTTCATTATTGATGAGGCTTCGCATGTTATTCTAGTGTTGATCTATTGCAGTTCATGTTTCATAGTTTTAATTTTGTTTTTTATGGTAAATGAAACTTAATTTCAAGGGCATTCCAACAAACAGCAGCATCGAATTATTAAATTCTGCCATTGTACACATCGGTGTCAACAAAATAAAAAATAATGAAATTTTTGAACAAATCCTTAAAACAAAATTTGCATTTTAATGGTAATAATGCTTAACTACTTCATTATTGATGAGGCTTCGCATGTTATTCTGGTGTTGATCTATTGTAGCTTATGTTCCAGAGTTTTTATTTTGTTTTTTAATTCTGCCATTGTACAGATCGGTGTCAACAAAATAAAAAATAATGAAATTTTTGAACAAATGGTTCAAACAAAATTTGCATTTTAATGGTAATAATGCTTAACTACTTCATTATTGATGAGGCTTCGCATGTTATTCTGGTGTTGATCTATTGTAGCTTATGTTCCAGAGTTTTTAATTTGTTTTTTAATTCTGCCATTGTACACATCGGTGTCAACAAAATAAAAAATAATGAAATTTTTGAACAAATACTTCAAACAAAATTTGTATTTTACTGGTAAAAATACTTAACTATTTCATTATTGATTAGGCTTCGCATGTTATTCTGGTGTTGATCTATTCCAGTTTATGTATTAAACTTAATTACATGGGTATTCCAACAAACAGTAGCATCGAATTATTAAATTCTGCCATTGTACACATCGGTGTCGACAAAATAAAAAATAATGAAATTTTTGAACTTTCTCCGTTGTATGCTCTAGTGATGTTCTTAAAGCATTACTCCACATTATCATTTGATATCATTAATAATACGAATAGATACGTTCTAAATGATTACATCTTTGTGGAGATGTTCAACATGACATGCAATCTTCTGCAAGAAGCTCTATTACCATCGTTCCTTAAGAGAAAGGAATTTAAGCATTTTTTGAAAAACCCAATGAATTGTTTTGCGGGTGAATATCCCTCCTCCAAAGAACTAATTGGACCAATCAAACAGATGTATGAGGATGATCTACAACCTTTGGATAGGATTCTACACCGTTCTTCACTTTTATTAAATGGGGTAAGAATTTTTAAATTTCAGGTTTTTTTTTATTACGGGAAAACCCCATTAACAGTTACAATCAACAAGTAATGGATGGTATGTACATGGATTGAGATAAACAAAAATAATTCAACCTACAACAAAGTTCAAACAACCGAAAATTAACATAACCCTAAATTTGTAATTATAATTTTTAAACTAGAGAAAAATAATAAAATTGAGCCCTAAATTTTCCCTCAGACAAATCAGATATTTCTAAATGAAGTTCATAACATATCTCGAATATATATCAATAGGCAAATTTATAACATAATTTGTACGATGAAAATGAACGTTTCTTAACACATTCATTGCCGATTACACCTATAGGTGTATTCCGTGGTGTCAATAGAGGCGCCGGCTACACCTATAGGTGATTAATATACATTCAGTTGTTCGGAAATTGAAAATGGTTATTCATTTTTAATATACATTCAATTCAATCTCACTCTTGTGCGACTGGCACTTTAAGTAAACATTTTAATAGCTATAAGGCACGTTGACTGAAACCTATATTATTGATGTATAATGTTGATTGCTTGAAGCAAGTCATGGAATTTCGACTTTGAATGATTGAATGCAGGTGACGTAATTTTGACAGTGTTTATAGATATTTGGTTATATTTCATTAGATAAACGTCACGTAAACGATTATTCTGTTATTTTTGACAAGTTTGTTGTGTTTTATTGTTAAATAGTGGTCATTTTAAAATGGAAAGTCAACCGGGACCTTCTGGCATTAAAAGGAAATTAACAAATAGGGAGATGACTCGTCCACTAACGGTAGAAGAGATGCGACATATTTTAGAGTCGGACGACGATGAAAGTGATGATAACTTTTCTCTACACAGTGATGAAGGACATACAACAGACAGTGCGAGTGATACTAATGACGAGCATGGAATTGATGACATACAGAACGCAATTACAGCAACAAATACGTCCAATGATCAAAACACGACGTGGAGTGATGAAGGAGCTCTAAAGAAAATTAAGTTTGCGGGAACTCAATCATTTGTTCCAAATATTATTGGAAAACATCCTGTTGACTTTTTTAATTTATTTTTTGATCAGGAAATAATGAATTTAATTGTAGAGCAAACTAACGAGTATGTCGTCAATCTTGTTTTTTGAGAACAGACACGTGAACAATCCCGTATTACATACTGGAAACATCTGACAGTTGATGAATTGAGGCTTATTGAGGTTGATGAATTGATTATTAGCTTGCTGCTGCTTACAGGGACAGTTCAATATTCTAGATTAACCGACTACTGCAAGACACATCGATTCTACAGAAGTTGTTTTATCGAGTATACGTCCAAAAATAGATTTTTACTGATATTGAGATATTTGCACTTCTCACTTGTTGGAGAAAATAACGAAGATCGTTTAGCAAGAGTACGAACCACTTCAATATGAACCACTTCAATATGGTATGAACCACTTCAATAATAAAATGCAGGCTATTTACAACCCTGGAAAGGAACTTTCTCTTGATGAGTCCATGGTGTTATGGCGAGGACGTTTAATCTTCCGCCAGTATATTAAGAATAAGAAACATAAATATGGGGTGAAACTTTACATGCTGACGGAACCCAACGGATTAGTCCAAAAATTTACAATTTATAGTGGGTCAAAGGATGCATTGGGCGGAACTGGTCATACCTCAAAAGTAGTTAAATATTTGTTACAAGAAAGGCTACACCGGGGACATTCGCTTTATATGGATCGTTATTATAATAGCTATGAGTTAGCTTCAGACCTTTTACGAAAAGAGACTTACTGCACTGTGATTTTAGGACCAAGGTAAGTTGCACACGCTTGTTTTTTTACAATGTTTGTTGGTAATACTTGTAGGGTGTTTATTTAGCTTTCGTTTAGTCTAGTCAAACGTTTTCTTAGGAACAGTTTTCAAGTGACCATACCTTGTTGAAATAAATCATGTGCTTGGGGCGGAATGGGGAAGTACGCTTGGGGCGGAATGGGGAAGTACCCCGTTCCACCATACACTATTTTTATTAAACAGGAAGTCTATATTAGGTTCGTAACCGTCTTTTTTCTATTTCAGATGGTTCGAGTATACAAAAGGAAGACAAATAGACAGTTATGGTCTACTGAAAGTATGAATAATGCTGTCGAAGCTGTTATTTCTGGTCAATTAGGTTACTTGAAGGCTTCAAAGCAATTTAATGTTCCCCAAAGTACCCTGGAGAGATACGTTAAAAAAAAGGGAAGATCCTCGGTACCATATTGACAAAACAGCAGGGAAGTTACAAGCTGTCTTTACTGAACGGCAAGAACATGAGCTCATGAATTATTTGAAAATTATGGAGTCTCGATTATTTGGTCTAACGATGAAAGATTTGCGTACCTTAGCTTATCAGTTAGCTGTAAGAAATGGCCTAGCCCACAGATTTAAGAACGAAATCGCTGGCCAAGATTGGGTCAATTGATTTTTAAAGAGAAATCCTACTTTATCCCTTAGGACACCTGAGTCAACATCTGGCGCCAGAGCTATGGGCTTCAATAAAGTGGCAGTTAATAGCTTTTTTTTTCGTTGCTTACAAACTTGGTAGACAAGTACAAATTTACAGCAGCTCTAATATTTAATTGTGATGAAACTGGTTTCACAGTAAACCCTAAGAACAATTCCAAAATTATATCATGTAAGGGCAAGCGACAAGTCGGCTCACTAACTTCGGCCGAAAGGGGTGAAACCGTAACTAGGCTTAACTGCATGTCTCCGAGTGGAGCGTACATGCCACCAATGTTAATTTTTCCGAGGAAAAAAATGCAGAAATAGTTTGATCTGGGATTACCTCCAGGGAGTTGGCCTGTGGTGCACAGCACTGGATAGATGACTGCAGAGTTGTTTTTGGCATGGTTTAAAAAGTTTGTGGTATTTTCTAATGCTTCTAAGGACTTTCCGGTTCTTCTTATATTTGACGGACACACAACTCACACAAAGAGTCTTGAGCTTATAGACTATGCGAGAGAGAATGGTGTTACGTTGCTTTGATTACCACCGCATTGTTCGCATAAACTTCAGCCTATGGATGTGTCCTTTATGAAGCCTTTAAGTGTTTATTATACTGAAGAACTTCGAAAGTGGCTACGTAGCAATCCAGGGAAAGTCGTAACGTTGTTTCAAATTTCAACGCTTTTTGGATCAGCCTTTTTCAAAAACGCTACTATGGAGATTGCGATCAATGGTTTTAGAGCTACAGGGATTTATCCAACCGACCCATTTATTTTCAAGGAGACACAACTGACATTGAACAAGATGCAGTATCTTCATCAAAGGAGACGGTCTCATTGGAAAAAGGACAATTGGCTTCGGCCTATAGAGAAGCAAAATCCTCCAGCTTTGAGTGATAATGATAAATTGAGTGACGTTTCGAACCATGATAGCACTCCGGCTAAAAAGGTCCGATTCGATGATGCTGTTGATCCCACTCCTGGTTGCTCCTGGATGATGACTGACAAGACTGACTCTGCCTTTACCGTCGTTTCACCTGAAATAATAATGCCAATTCCAAAAGTCCAAGGAATTAAAAAAGAACGACTCGAAGAAGAGAGAAAACTGCTGTCCTAACAGATTCGCCGTACAAACGAGAGTTGGAGGCTACAATGAAAGAGAAAGAAGAAAAGCTATCGCTAAAGAAAACAGGGCAAGGCAGAGACTATTTAAGAATGAAGCTAAAGTAATGAGTCAAAAGAAGAATGGAAAAACCAAGCAGCCCAAGAAACAAGAAAGAAAAACCACAGAGAGCGATTCAGATGAATGTTCGGATTGCGAATGTTTGTACTGCGGTGATTTCTACTTTAAATCTTTAGAGGGATGGGTTGCTTGTTCCCTATGTAGAAAATGGGCTCACAATTCCTGCGCAGGAGTGGACAACGAAGACGATGAGGCTATACTCGTGTGCGAACATTGCCAACAAGATTAACTTTATTAACTTAAAATAACTTAACATAAAATGACTTTTTAACGGTACTGAATAATTGGATACTGAATAATTACAAATTTAGAGAGAAATTTAAGAATGTTAATTACGACTTCCAAATGACTCAGAATAACTGTGATCCATTTACACTAAAGGAAATCAAACAAGCATTATCGAAAATGAAAAACAATAAAGCTCCTGGGCCCGGAGGTATACCTGTGGAACTCTTTAAATTTTCCCCGGGTGTGGTATTGGAAAACTTAACGAAAATATTTAATAAATGCCTGAATGGAGAAAAGATACCATCCGAATGGAAAACTGCAAGGATAAGCTCCATACACAAGAAAGGGAATAAACATGACTGCACAAACTACAGAGGACTCAGTGTTATAGCTTCCGCAGGTAGACTGTTCGGCAGAATACTACGAGATAGAATAGAAAGTCAATATGAGGACTGGGACGAGCAGAGTGGTTTTAGAGCAGGAAGATCGTGTATTGATAACCTGTTTTGTATAAAACAATTAATTGAAAAATCACTAGCATATGGGAGTCAGCTACATCTAGTATTTATAGATTTGAGGAAAGCCTATGACAGTGTACCGGTAAATAGATTTTGGGAATCTCTTATAGAGAACAATGTACACCCACAGTACATTAATGCGGTGAAAAGTTTTTACCAAGGAAACAGTAGTTATATAAAAACGAGAGATGGACACTCAGAATACTTTCAGGTTAACAAGGGTCTAAGACAGGGATGCTGCCTGTCCCCTAGCCTCTTCAAAATTTATGTAAACACGGCTCTGAAGAAATGGTTCAGAAAATGGAAGTACAAATAGAAGAGGGTAATCTGACTACTTTGTTATTTGCTGACGATCAGGTGGTTCTAGCGGAGGATACAGAGGACGCTGCTTATATGGTTCGAAAACTGATAGAGGAGTATGAAGATTGGGGTCTGGAAATAAATACAAACAAAACAGAATATATGACAATAGGCTGCACAGGCGAAGACCTAGACTTAGAAGGAAAAATAATAAAAAACACTAAAGAATATATATACCTGGGAGTTACATTGACGGAAGATGGAAACGACGAAACAGACATACAACAAAAAGTAGGTAGAGGAAGAGCCATCACAAGTCAGATAAACTCATTACTGTGGAGTAAAGATATACGAGAAAGTACAAAAAAACAACTATATAGAACATTTATTGAAAGTACAATTACATATGGCTCAGAAATCTGGACAATAAATAAGAAAATGCAGAACCGAATAAACGCAGTAGAGAACAATTTTTGGCGAAGATCATGTTAGAACCGATAGAATAAAAGAAATGATGAAGGTGGAAATAACATTAACGGATACGATAGAGAGAAAACAACTATCCTGGTACGGACACATGAGAAGAATGAATGATGAGAGATTACCAATTAAAACCTGGAGGTGGATCCCAAAAAGAAGAAGGAAAAAAGGAAGACCAAAAAAGTCTTGGGAAAAAGGGATCAATATAGCCATGAACACAAGAAATATAGAAATAGATTCATGGCAAAACAGAAAACAATGGCGTTCGAATTGCGATAAACGGCCTATGATGCTGTAAAACAGTCGCTATATATATATATATATATATATATATATATATATATATATGGATTCCAACTTTAGGAAGCCAAAAACGCTATATCGCACCGGTCATACGAAGCCCGACACCTCCTTACGAAGCCCGGATTCGGGCTTCGTAATTCTTTAATGTTATTTCCCCAAAAACCGTACTTTACACCATCTCTCGATATTTTAACCAAGCTCAGAACATGTAAATACGCTTGGGCTTCATATATATTCGGACAAATTTTAGAAATGTACCATAGGTAGCTCTGAAATCATGATTAACAATACGAAGCCCGGGCTGCTTATGCCTGGAATTATTATCAAGCCACTCTACAGCCACTCTATCGACCAATGCCGTCAAAAAGCATTCGTCTGCCCTCACTGCGGCGAAAATTATAAGTGAAGTGCCTGCACCAACCAACAACAACCCAAATGCCCAAATTGCAGTGGTGACCACCCTGCCTATTCCAACAAGTGTCCACAAAGACACTTGGTTCCAACTGTACCTCAAGAGATACAGCCACTATGATTTAACTGCTTATGATTTAACTACCGAAACCCAAAACATCCTGTCAATCCAGACTGCTTTGCTGTTGAACTTGTTGCCGGAGCTTCTCACATCGCGAGATGGAACATATCGCTTCCATCACGGCTAACCTAGTTAGCCAAATCTACGACCACTCTACAGTGCTACATGGTCAAGGCAACAAGGTCAAACTGACCTTCCATCCCAACCATTAAACACCCCCCCTTTTTATGGATTTCACCTTCGGTGCAGTCAACGTCAGGGTCTCTCCAAAAAGAGCCCCCTCATCAAGAATATCCTGTCGAAACATAACATCCAGATCCTCGCACTCACAGATACTCTGTCGAAAAGCGATCCACATTTCGCAGGATATTCGATTATTCATCGAAACCGCTGTCAGGTTTCACGTGGGAATGGTATTCTCGTAAAACACGGAATACCACACAGCGCACACTCATTCCCACCAAATTTTCGTCCACCTAATGTGGACTTCCTGGCAATTGACGTGCACATTCCCAACAACGAAACCCTCACGATAGTCTCTTACTACAAACACCCGGGTCAACCACTCAACAGGCATTTGCTAGAGTATTTTTCAATGCTCAGCAAGGCCGTGTTGATGGATGACCTAAATTGTAGGCATACACAGTTTGGTGATCACCGATGCACCGAGGCATCCGCCTCACGGATTTACTTCTAGACCTTCCTATCACAAGAATCACCAACACTGAATTCACGTTCCTGAACGCCAATGGGGCTTCGATCGTCGACCACATCTTAGTTACTAGTAACATTTTGGATCGGTTCGAGGATAGATGCCACATTGGCGACTCAATAACGTCAGACCACGTACCCATTCTTGTCAACACTGACATACTAAATCCGAAACTACCAAACCCTCCAAGATCTATAAGAGACTATCGTCACGCTAACTGGACTGAATTCCAAAACTTCATCTCACAAAATCTTCCTTTGTTAGGCGAACTCGATACTAACGATAGTATCGACACAAGTGCAACCCAAATTGAGAGCCTCATCACCGAGGTTATCACGCAAGCAATTCCACTCAAACAAATAACCTATACATCTCCGGCACTTCCACAATACATCATAGCCAAAATCCAACAAAAAAGGCGTCTTCTACGCCAATACAAGGCCAACAGAAATCCGTTAATCAAAACAGAATACAACCGAATCTGTGCCAGGATAAAGAGGGAAACATCCGACCTAACGGCTCGCCGGTGGGAGGATACTATCTCAAAACTGGACTACAGGGACGGAAGTAAATTCTGGAACAAACTCAAAGTCCTAACCAAACAAAAACAATCTCAACCATCTCATCTGTTGGTCAACAATCACATTGTCAATTCCCCAGACGGGAAAGCTGAAGCATTCAAAAATTCGCTTCAAAACAATTTTTAAACTCCTGACAACCCGAACTTTGATCGCTTATTTAAACTCAACACAGAATTCATAGTAAATAATACTTTCAACTTTCACATCCCGGTCTATGATCCTATCATGGACCCTCTCACTAACAGGGAAACGGAGAGCTGTTGCCATCAAGGTAAAAACAGCGCTCCCGGACCTGATGGCATCAACCGAAGGTGGCTTAAGAAACTTCCTGAGAGTATTATCCCTCTTCTCACTAAAATCTTCAATGCATGTCTCAAAAACAGCCACTTCCCTACTCCTTGGAAAGTGGCCAATACTATAATGCTCTTGAAAAAGGCAAACCCCGAACCGACGTGGGATCCTATAGACCTATCTCTCTAATAAACACTCTGGGAAACGTCCTTGAGCTAATCCTAAAAGAAAGGCTCAATGACTTTCTTGAAGCCCACATCATCCCAAAATATCAATATGGATTCCAATCCGGTAAATCTACTAAACATGCATTAATTGATTTCACAACTAAAGTCTCTCAAACCATCAACGATGGTTCATTCTCCATAGCCATTTTCCTAGATGTACAGAAGGCTTTCGATCAGGTCTGGCACGACGGACTTGTTCGGAAGCTTATGGACATCGGGCTACCATTACAATTTACCAAAATTGTACACTCATACCTTCACAACCGAACTGTTATGAGTGAGAGTAAGCGATCATAAGTCAACCCCCTTTACTCCACAAGCTGGAGTCCCCCAGGGTTCAGTCCTAGCACCACTGTTGTACATCATCTACAACAGTGACCTCTCAAACCAAAATATCCCAGGTACTCGTCTGTTCCTGTACGCTGACGATACGGCTCTGCTCACAACATCCATGCGATATAACCCACCACTTATTCATAGAAGAGCATAGACTCTGTTGAACGCGGTCGAAGAATGGTTTAATAAGTGGAGAGTCAAATTAAACGCGAATAAAACAACAACCATTGTGTTTCGCGCCCCCTCTGTGTCACACAAAATCATTAGAAATGAAGACGACCAATACCCACTGAGATTGATGGGAGAAAGGCTCTTGCTCAGCCCGACTGCGAACTACTTGGAAGTCCTGTTTACCAAGACTCAACTGGGATGCAGACCTAAAGGCAACTTCACATAGGGTAAGAAATGGAGCCAGACTCCTTAATCCTCTCGCTGGGGCAATTGGCAAGACACACAGAAAGACTCTCATACACACTTATAAAACCTATATTCGACCCGTCATTGAATATAAATCAGGCCTCTATTGCCTATTCAATTGTAATCAAAATCGCAGGTTGTTGCGCGCGGAACGTAGAGTCCTGCGTGAAGCGAACTACAAGCCCTGGAGATACCCCAGCAACGAAATCCATAACATTTCAAACGTCCCCAAATTACGGAGAGGATACTCTCACTGAACAGGAACTTCACAACAAAAATTATCAACGATACCCAATCCGACACCCAAAACACTCTAAAATGTTCCTGTTCTTCTTTTGGCCACGTACGCAGCCGAAAGCCCAAACGGAAAAAACTTCATCCACCGTCCATTCTAATGCAATCATGCATTGACGATCTCCCGGCTGAGTACGAAGATATCCTTGAGGCTACCCCGCTAGCCTTCCGAACCCTCCACATCTAATCCTCATCCTTACCCCGAACAGGGATAAGTTGGTTTTTTGCGGTTTCCCAACTTCATTGCACAATTATACCTGTTCGCCCCAATAAAATAGCCGCAACTATTTTCTAACACTCGAACGCTCACTGTCCATGCGTTGCCCGAAAATCACCTCCTGACCGCCGACGAGGGCCGCTGGCTTGCCAGTTGGCGTACAGTGGTTTCTAGGGAGACTGGTCGAGGATAAAGCATGGACAGTACACACATATGTCTATAACAACCACCACCAACTCCTCAAACCTTCTCTGATTTCTGACAGCTGGCTGAACCAACACCGTCCGGCATCACATAGCGCCACCACACCTTGCCCCAGAGTTTTTTCGGACTGTCTGCTTTTACTGCTCACAAGAAACATCCAACACGAACCCTGAAGAGGACTGACGTCCTAAACGGGGACCACCGTAAATGTAAATCCTTACGAAATAAACAATCCTTACCCTATCCCAAAATATTACATTGAAAGAAGAAAACACTTCATTCTCGATCCAGCCGTCGAGTAGTAAGGTCACTGCGTGCACATCTTACTCATAGCGACAGCTAGCGAAAAGTTTGTGAGCTTTAATTAGCTGAAAACTGCAGCCAATCGGTTAATCCGAGGAGGTTCAGGTTTCCCACCGAAAAACCAACGACACTTGGCCGTGCATACCAATAAGGTAGATAGAGGCTCGGGCCAAGAAAATCTCCAATGAAACGTTATTATTTATATAAAAAACTACCTGTAAAAAAATTTTTGTACAATTTAATATATACCCCAAAAGCTACCAGCACTTTGAAAATGCGTAAAAACGCGATTTTTACAAAAATGTCTATTTTCAATCTGTTTTATCTCCACTTCTACTGAACGGATTTTAACTCACAAAATATCATTTTAAAGCCCTTTTTAATGCCTTTAACCCTGCTGTCCCGTTCGAGTCAACTACACAAATGTACTGTTCGGGTCAATATGACCCAACTATGGTTTACGCTCCTTAGTCGAAATCAAATAAGCTAATGGTGATAAATAAAGCTTTATTAACAAGAAATTATGGTTAATTAAACAAAAATTATGTTGTTAATGTAAATTAAACCTTATCAACAGAAATAAAAGGTATTCTTTTCTTTCAAAAAAGCCTAGTAACAAATATCTACAGAAATTTAATTCAGTTTACAACTGGGACAGTAATAAAAAGAATGGATTTTACAAATATGTTTATGATATATACAACATAATAGTTAGTCTTGTTATCGTTTTTAGGGCAAGTTTACAGCGTGCTCATTTAGCAGGCGGAGTTAGATTGTCCATAGACAGTTCACTAGCATTTCCATCTTGTTTCTGCTCGTGTCCTTTTTACCAGTTCGTGAGAGCCTTTAGTTATTGTTATATCTTTTCTGGAAATGATGACTGGTTTCATTAGTTTTTCCCAATTCCTTAAGAAAAATTCGTCGTTTTCTCAGTTTATTGGTATTCCATTTTATTGATGTCCATAACACGAACGCATTGTAGACAGAAATGTCCAGCAGATTAAAAAAATATTCATTGGCCAGCGATTTATCTCTTCTCAGATGTATACCTGCCAACAAGCTAATCTAGAGTATCCACTGCTTCCTTATTGGAATTGTAATCTAAAATAATTTGGGGCTTTTTCATTTGATGAAAGTGATGCATGATGCAAAGTACTCATAAGAACAACATTTTTATTATTTTTAAGAATATTGTCAACAACAGAGGTATCATGCGTGAAGCAAAAAAGAATAGATATGAACTTCTTTATTCGCGATTTTTGCTGAAAGCTCCGGTTTATTTTACTTATAGTCCCCGGCATTGTATCTACTTTGTTTTAGAAGAAATTGTCCTAAATTTTACGATGTAAAATAGTTATTACACGTAATATTGTGGCCTTCCAAATCACTACTCAAGTCACACGTCACACGAATTCCTGTATAGATCTGCATTTTGAGAGCAAAGAAGTTTTACTGTTTATAATAATTACATACAACCCAAATGTTGTGCCATATTCCGCTGGCTTGCTTGGAATGTACCATATGAAGGGAGAGCGGCCTCATAAAGGCAACTATAGTTGCTTATCGACGGTAACATTTTCATGAGACTTAAAATATTATGTTTCCTAAATTTCACGTATTGCAGCAAGTTTATCAAAACCTCTCCTATCCTGTCTAGTAGTTTTGTTATCAAAACGTATTACTTGCAAACTTTATGTAAATACATCAAGCGACATTTTTGAGAAATATACTACTACTCGTTTCCTCATTCCACAAAATTTTTAGTTTATTCACCAAGGGACTTATAAACTCGAGCTAAAAATAAAAGACTAATGTATGCTTGGAAACCAACGTTATTCATGTCTTTCCAGTTGGTTCCAAAGACCGTCCATGTTGGTCATATTCATAATTTGGTTTGCAACATCGTCCAGCTATACTACAGTTTATTTTACAAGTTCTAGCTTGCAGAAACCTGTGTTTATTTACAGACGTATCCGGCTGACAAACACACAGGTACTGCCAAATATAGAATACTGCCAACTAAACACACATACACAGGAAATTTTTAACGGTATAAATAGGCGGGTCATATTGACCCGAACGTACCCTAGGTAACAATTTGATTTTTATCAAAAAAATCAGGAAGTTGATTGTTTGTCTCATATGCAATTGAAAGACCTCATATTAGGTAATAAAGTCACGAAACACCAAATCGTTACGCCGCATAATAATTTGTAAAATAAGAAATAAATTATTTTTTGGGTCAAATAGACCCGAACAGGACAGCAGGGTTAAACTGTCGTCCAGAAAATGAAAATCGGATTAGAATTAGATTTTTGACAAATTTTTGAAAATAGCAATTTTTTGAAATTTTTAGCGTTACTTAAAATGGTCCCAAATATCAGGGTTATTGACTAAAGACTTGAAATTGTCGCTGAAAAAACTACTTAAAATTACAAAGACAATGACGTTTGGTAAGTTAAAATCGGTTAAAAGGGAGCCGATATACAGCCTGTCAAATATACGGCAAAAACGACCTTTTTTGGGTCTTTGACGGGCCCTATCTAGGGCTCTAAGGCCCCTAGGGGTCTGTAACTCTCAGGATAACGTTTTTTAAATAGGTCCAATAACATACTAAAATTTGAAGAAGATCCGAGGACCCTCCCCACAAAATTCACCGAAAAGTAGAAATATTGCTCATATATATATATATATATCTCTGTATATAAAAATAAATGGAGAGCTTTGCTCTCCACAGCAAGGTTGGCCCCACCAATAATTTATGTAAGTCGGCGCCAGTGTTCATCATCATCAGCCTCTCTCGATATACTGCTGGACATAGGCCTCCCCTGTTTGTCTCCAAAGTGTTCTATCTTGTGCTTTCTGTATACAGTTTTTTGAAAAAATGTCTTGTCATCGTGTTGGTGGTCTTCCTCTGCTACGTTTATCGGCTCTTGGTCTCCATTCAACTAGTTTGCGAGTCCATCTGCTGTCCTTCATTCTGGCAACGTGTTAAAGTGTTAATCATTATAAATTTTCACAATGAAAATTTTAAATTCCCGTTGCAAGGTATCCCTGGAAGAGTGCCTTTCGGTTCTTAAAGAGTATGCTGACCAGCTGCCGAAAAATCGAAACCTACTTCCAGGCCCATCTCAGCCTATTTGGGCTGAAATCAGTAAACATTTTCACGGAAGATGGAAAGCAAGAGATGTTTATGCACAATGTAAGGAAAATCGACGCAACGTGTGGACAGATTTACATTGTGAACACATCTCTACTGAGGCTGAGGATCAAGATCAAACTACGGTTTCATCCGAATCCTCAACTGTGTGCTCCCTAACTGATGATGATGATGATGGAGATTGGGAATATCCAAACTTAGATGATTTCGAGGTAATTGTATCTAAAGAATTGTGCCACAAGATTTGTGAAAATGATGCAATAAATTATAAGGGACGCGATTATTGTATTTTAAAACGATGGGCATGGATAGACTACATAGCTGAAGAATTCTTCAAACTTACTCAATCTCGGTGTGCATTTATATTTTTAAAAACGCGAAGGTTTACAACAATGAAAATGCATCATTTGATAATAAGAGGCACATGCAAGAGCAAAAAATGTAAAAACCCGTTCTTTGGATTTTTAGATTCGAAACCAGATACCTTTCCTGCAATCTTACGTGTCAGATGCAGAGACACAGTATTTGATTTACAACATGAGGATGTTAGACGACCTACCAGAAAGGAAGCGCGCAAGAATTGGTCAAGAAGCGGCTGCTCTTGGACCAAATAATTGGCTGAAAAGTGAACTGCATACATTGCATACTCGTCGGATACCTCCAGCCATGCCTTCCGCACCTGTAATTCGTAAATGTGTCAATGAGTTTAGAGCTAATAGACTTGGTATTGAACAAGACGACACAAAGGATGTTATCAAATTGATTGAAAACATAAGATACAGCCATAAATACAATAACTTTATTCGAGACATAAAGAAAGATAAGTTTTATGTTTTTTATGGATCTAATATGCAATTACATGCTTATAAGAGATATCACCATATAATGAAATTAAAAAACAAAAAATCATCCATTGAAATTGATGGAACAGGAAGCATATGCAAAAAATATTATATGAGAACGGTCGTACAAGTGGTCACATCTTTCTCTACGCAATAGTAATTAATTTCAGTAAGTTTACATTACCAGTTTATCAACAACTAACTGATGACCAGAGTACAATATGCTTGAGTTGTGGTTGAAAAATTTGATTAGGATGGGAAATTCAAAGCCAGATGAAGTAACCTGCGATTATTCTAGAGCTTTAATCAATGCAATCTCCTTTGCCTTTAATGAACAAAATATAAAGACATACATTGAAACGCTTTTTTTGAAAATCAATTGCAACTTATGGCCGGCCGTTGTATGAAAGAGAGGTCCCCTATTAGCAGTACAACAGAGAGAAAATATTCTTTCCCGAGAGATGCTGCCTCTATCGGAGAAATAACGCAAGAGATATCTAAGCGAGGCCGCAGACTGCAGACTTTTTAGTCGGCCGATAGTTTAGTTGGGTTCTTAATCAGTACAGAGGTATGCAGGTGCGCATATTACACCGATTCAGTCTAGGCCGACAACTAACGCTAGGAGATAGGAACAGCCCAACCCGACTAAACTATCGGCCGACTATAAAGTCTGCAGTCTGCGGCCTCGCTAAGACGACTCGAAATCGTTTTATATATCAGGTGCGAACTTTTAATTTTCTATGCGGTTTAAGGACGGGGTCTCGCTGAAAATTTTACTCGGATAAGTACTGTGCTCGTATCTCGTGATAAAATCTAAACCAAAAGTATTGGAGAAATCTATTTCGCATATTGGTTCATCATAGTTTGTTACCTACTTCTCATGTCCAAAAATTATACCAGGGAAGAACAATTATATCACTCAAATTTGTCTAATTGTCTATTTTTATTAAAATGTAATATATTAAAAATTGATTTATTTATGAATTGGGTAATATCTTGTGTAATAAAACTTGTAAATTATCATTTATTTTACTATTTCTTTAAATTGCCCCAAAAGCGGCTTTCATGAAAGCAAGCGGCACGCGTCCAGCGAGCGGCGAATCGGCGAAACTTCAAAGTACCGCAAAAGCGGCTCACATGAAAGAAGGCGGCGCGTGCCATGCGAACGCCTAATTGGCAGGAGGTGGTACTGGCGGCACTACAATCGATTCCTACTGTAAACAACTGGGAACACGGATCGAGCAGTAAAATCAATGATAATCCTTTGAAGATTTTTGGCGGTGTTTTTTAAACAGCAGCCGCGTTTGCGTTAGGGCGGCGGCAATTAATATATTAATTTGTCGGCTATTTTCAAAAGAAACTTTATATTTAAATAGGGATGAAGAAGCCCGACTCTTTCATTGCTCTTGGTAGTCGTATCGTTCGTAGTGGTTGTTCTAGTTAGTTCTGACTGTTTAATATTCTACAATTTAATTGTGTATTGTGCAGAGTGAAAAAGAGGTAAAACTTAATTTAAATTATCTAATGTTACTTGAATCTAAATTTTATGAAAACACCAATTTTCGACTTTCTGAATTAATTCAAACTTATTTTTATTTATTAGAATTTAACTTATTACAAATATTTTTTGGTTGTTTTAAAATTTTATATTTCAAGAAAATAAATAATCGAAGTTGGTATTTTAATAAAATCAAAGACATTCAAGAATTTTTTAATCATAGTTTATCCTATAAATTAAAAAGTGTTTAGTTTTCGATTTCCCAATTTTTCGATTTTTTAATTTTATTATTTTTCTATTTTTCGATCTTCCGATTCTTCAATATTTTCGATTTTTCGTTTTTCCGTTTTTCCCATTTTATGATTATTGGATTTTCCGTTTCTTTTGTTTATTAGAAGTTCAGATTTTATCATTTTTAGATTTTCCAATTTGTCAATTTTTCAAAATTTTGAATTTTTCATTTTTAATTTTTTTAAATTTCTTGTTTTTACCATTCTCCCATTTTATGATTATTCCATTTTCCGTTTCTTTTGTTTATTAGAAATTCCGATTTTATCATTTTTCGATATTCCAATTTCGTATTTTTATCTTGTTTTTTAAACTTGAATAATTGAAAAAAAAACTTTCAAAAATTTATTGTTATGCTAAAATCGTATAATTATTATTACATTCATGGTATTTTTTGTTTCAGGTAGATAAGTAAAAATGGGAAATAAAAAGAAACCCGGTTTTAAGAAACGGTCCATAAAGTCCAAAGTTCAGAAGACAATTCAGGCCTATCGTTCTTTTACAAAGAATGTCGCTAAGGAAATTGTAAATGAAGTTGTTAAAAAAGCCGACACAACTAATTTTTGTAAGAATTTAATAAATTAAATTATTGATGTCGCAAGTGGAACGGATCATTTAGACAATATTCCAAGCACCTTAAAAGTGACACCAGATAAAAATAATAAAAGCTCCTCTGATACCTCAAATAAATATAATTTCTTTAATGACGTTAAACTATTAGAAGAATATTTAAAGTAAGCAGTTGTGAAATTATTAAAATGAAAAAGGTTTATAAAATTTTATTTGTAGAATTGAGGAAGAACAACTCGAAGTTGAAAATGTGACGGTTGAAAAAAAACTGTTAGGTTGTCGAATTGTCGAAATTAATCATTTTCTTTCCAAGGCATTAGTTTTGCAAACACAACACAACAAGAGATGTACTGGAGGTAGTTTAGAGATTTTTGGGGAGAAAAAGGAAGGACTTAGGAGTACATTTATTTTAAAATGTAACATTTGCGAAAAGGAAATACTTCTTTGCAACGAAGAAAAAAGTAAGGAAAGGAGTGTATTGAATAGGGCTGCTGTTTGGGGGACCCTGGCCACAGGAAGCACTTACACGCCCTTAAATGAATTTTTAAGTGTGTTAGATGTTCCAATGCATCTTGGTTATTTTATAAAATACAAGGAGAACTAAGTGAAGTAAGATTAACTAATTTAAACATTTTACAAGGTTACAGGGACCTACATTTATATTTTTTTTACTTGAAAAAACTGTCTGTGGTCTACTATGGAAGAAGCTGGCCAAAAAGAGCATGCTGCAGCAGTAAGTCGTGGTGATATCGATAAAAAAACAGGAATACCATTTATTACTGTATATGTTGATAGAGGATGGTCTAAAAGGAGTTATAGCCATACTTACAACGCATGCTCTGGAGTTGTAAGTAATAATATATTACATAGGAGTGTTGTAAATAGATAATTTTACACTTCTATGAGTGTATAATTGCTTCACAGCGCAAAACCTTTTTAATATTAATTTTTTAATTATTTAAGGCTGTAATTATTGGAAAATACAAAGAAATGCTGCTTTTTCTGGGTGTAAGAAATAAGTATTGCTCTATTTGTGCAAGGGCCAATAATAAGGGACAAGCAGCAATACATCACACATGTTTCAAAAATTGGAGTGGATCTTCTTCCAATGGTGCAAGACATTATAATCGAGGGTTTCAAGTCAAGTATTGAAATGCACAACTTAACATACAGAAAATTTATTGCCGACGGTGACTCGTCAGTTTTTACAAAAATTAAAGAAAAAGTTACTTATGGTTTGGAGGTAAATATTATTATTAATTTATTATTAATAGATTTTTCTGTAATCCTACAAGTGGTGTGCTTTATTCTACTTTTTGTAATGCATTTCTGATATTCATAACCACTAAAAAATCGATCTATATTATTTAATGCTAGACGAAAAAGTATTTTAAAAATTATTAACATTGAAAATTTTATTACATACCTGGTATATTAACCCTCCGTTAGTCGCTATCGGTGTCACACACCGACGATAGAATTATTCATTCGGGATTTACAAAATACCTGGTTTTTTTCTATCGCCACTTTCTGTACCTCTTCCTATCAACTAACCTCGTGTTAGTATACATTCTTGCCTACTTGGGTACAGTTGTGCGAGTTTTATAGCTATTTCCGGTGCAGGACTCCGTAGCGACTAACGGTGTGGTTATTACTTTATTGGCATAACTTGCAGTTCAGGTAAAGATTTGACATCTTATTATTGCATTTTATCGGTAAGTTTTGGTCAAATCTTATGTTCTTTGAAGCCGAACAAAAACGTTTGTTGGAATTATGGGAAATGGGTCCTAGCGAATATTTTCATATTACAAATAACAATATGTGTATTGTTATACTAGGGTTTTTCATTTTGTATCTGTTGTTTTTCAATAAAACATTTTCAAAAATGTTTTTTAATCATTCCTATACGCAATATAAAATATTTGTATAAATTTTATAGCAATAACTATTTTTTTTAAATTGTCGGTCTCTGACACCGTAGCGACTCTTGATGCTCCGTTTATCCTAGCGACTAACGGAGGGTTAAGTAATAACTTTAGGTGATATCGTTGTAGGTACAGAAAGTTGAATGCATGAACCATGTATTGAAAAACTATGGAAAAAATCTGCATAAAATTAGAAATGACACCAAACTCGTACCTTTGGCGGCTAGAAAAATTTTGAGTAAGGAAATACTGGATAAACTAGTAAAAACAGTCCAGTTTGCTATTTACGCAAACGTTCAAAATTCAGAATTTCTTCGAGAAGATATCAGAAACACCTACAACCACGTTTTTGGAAACCATCTTTGCTGTAAAGAATATCTTTGCGAAAATGTTGGAGATTGTTCTCAAGGCAAAACAAAGGATGTTGCTACTACACGGCTTCAACATCATATACATGGAGCCATGAACCAATTGTTGACCAAAGCCAATTTGCTCTTAGACAAAAGAAACTAATAACAGAGCTGAACTGTTTATGAGCATATTGGTAAGGTTTAATATGGGCAAAAGGCTAAACTTAATCCAAAGGGATTCATTCCACATTAGGGCTCAATTAACCTTCGGATGACCAAGCGGGGGAAATATGTTTTTCTTTAATAAATTGAAACGTATTTTCAATTTTTATCTCATTATTTTTTTATTTGACTTTAATATCATCCTAGATATCCTCATATTTTGAAATAAAAAAAAGTCCCTATATTTTACGAATAAAAAATATATTCTGAAGTTGATGTTTACTAAAATACCGTCTATTATGTGTAATTCCAAGTAGTTTTACGCTAATGACGTCGACTTTGCAAAGTAACAAGACACTTACTCAACATACACACTACACATGACACTAATACTCATTTTGTTAATTGTCATTTTTGACATTTTTGATCTGAGGTCATTCCCCCCCCCTTGGTCATCCGTGTAAAAAAAAAGGTTGGTCATCGGAAGGTTAACAGGATTAAAGTATAATAAAGGACATAGATGGCATGAAAAACCGTGGAGAGAAGCGTTTCAAAGAAGTCCAGGTAGCAATCTAAAATGTTTAATGGAAACACAAGAAAATATTAAACAAAAAAGAAAGTTACGGGAGGAAGGAAATATTATTCCTGCAAAGAAGCTTAAATTTGACAATAAAGCTGGAAAAGAAAATTTAGATTATGGTCCGAATATATCCGAAGTTTATCTCTCCGATATTGAATTGCAGAAGGAAATAGATGTACTTTGTGCAGGATTGCAGGTAATATTAAATCGCTTGTTAATATTAAAATTGTATTGTCATTGCTATTATTATTATTAATTTATCTTTTGATAACTTCAGGTAACCCCAGAAGAACAACTTTCCATAGCTAATGAAACCATTGGCCAATTTGAGAATTCGGTTTATATAAGACAAAGATTTAAACGACTTACGACTTCAAACTTTGGAGCTGGTATTAAAATAAAAAGCACAACGTCATGCCATAATTTGGTAAAAAAGATTTTAAATACTTCAAATAGTTTTGTATCACCAGCTACAGCTTATGGGAAAAAGAATGAAGCTATAGCCATTAGCATATTTGTTAGTCCTTCTGGTCTTTTTGTAGATTTGGAAACTGGTTTTTTGGCAGCTTCTCCAGATGGTAATTTTTGTTATATTTATAAATAGTAATTGAATCTTGTAGTTTAAAATGTACAGATATTATATTTAAAATGTTTTGTCATAGTACTCAATTCTTCAATTAAAATTTTTTCACTTTTTAGGTTTAATCAATCAAGATGAAATCGTAGAAGTAAAATGTTCACTTAAAGTGGTACAGTCTGGTAAGACGTTAATGGAAGCTTTGCAAGAAAAGGCAGTTCCTTATCTGCATATAAAAGACGGAATTATTTCAATTAATGAAAACCATGATTACTATTACCAGGTATGTGTTGTTATTATACATACATGTATACGTCGTAGGTAGCCTGAATGTTAATCCGGCCATAGTATAAATGGAAATGCCGTAGATATATTACAGCTCTACAGGCCTTGTAAGCCTCTGGCTTCTATAGACTGCGTAATCTTTTTCCACTCTGTCCGGTCTTCTGGACTTTTTCTCCAGTCCCTCTTTTATCCTATTCTTTGTGTTGTTGTGTATCATTTTCACTAAATTAATTAGTTTCTCTGGAAACCTAACGATCTCATAGCTTCATATAGCATACCGCGGTTGACTGAATCGTAAGCCTGCTTAAAATCGAGTACCACAAGGAAGCGGTTATGAAGGGTCTTAACTTTTTGAAGTCATACCACAATCCTTCCCTTGAAGTAACAAATCAGATTTCTTCGTAGACTTCAAAAAGTACAAGAAAACGGACAAAGACTATCTCCTATAATTGAATCAATTATCTTTCTTGGAAGGCAAAATATTCCCCTTCACGGCCATAGGGATCATGGTGAAATTGATTTAGACAACAGTGCAATTTCCAACGAGGGAAATTTTCGAGAACTTCTTAGATTTCGGGTTCAACCTGGAAATAAGGTATTGGAAGACCATCTAAGAACAGCATCGTCAAGAGCTACGTACATCAGTAAAAGAACCCAAAATGATCTTATTTTTCTTTGTGGTCAAGAAATTCTAGAAGTTATCAAGAGGAGAATTCACGATGCACCATCCTACAGCATCATGTTCGACGAAACAACCGATATGTCGCATACATCTCAAATGTCATTGACTCTGCGATATGTGAACAAAGGAAAAGTAAGAGAAGATTTTGTTAAATTTATTGATGTAAGGGCTTCTCTAGTAGAAGAAAGCAATACAGAAACCGTAGATGAAGAACCAGAGATAGATGAAGAAATGAATAAAAACATTGACCCAATGATGGAGGAAATTGTTTTATCAGGGGAAACGTTGGGTAGACTGGTGCTACAAACAATGAAAGAGCTGTCATTAGACATAAAAAAGTGTGTCGGAATATGCACGGATGGTTGTAGTGTAATGATATCAGAATCTAAAGGAGCTGTGCAAGAAATCAAACAGGAAGCCAAATTTGCCGTTAGAGCTCCTTGTTTCAATCACAGTTTAAATCTATCACTGTCCAAATCATCTCAAGTTCAGGCTGTTAGAAATGCAACGGGTACCATACAACAAACAGTTTCGTTCTTCACGTCTTCCTCAAAGAGAAATCAAGTTTTGAAACACTATGTAGGTGGCCAGCTACCTGGATTGTGTGAAACACGTTGGGTGGAAAGGCAAACATCGTTTTTGCAATTCAGACTTAAGTTCCCTGAAATCATTCAAGCCCTGGAATCAGTAGCTTCATGGCAAGATTTAAAAGCTGCATCCAAGGCGAGAACCTTGATTTGTGCCTTACTGAACAGTACTTTCATTATCACTGTAGTGTGTATGTGCAACATATTTTCACTTACACTGCCTTTTAGTAAGCTACTTCAAAAACCTGATATTGACTTGAAATGTGCATTGAAACATTTTACGGACATGACCAAAGCACTTGCCAATCAACGGAACACAGCGATTGTTTGCTTTAAATATTTGTTCCAAGAAGCAAAGGACATCGCCGAGAAGACAAATTTTGATATTAGTATTCCAAGAATATCACAAGTGCAGAAGAATCGAGCCAACCACGCAACTAAAGACCCAGAGACATACTTTAGAGTATCAGTGTTCCTTCCCATTCTAGACTCGGTAATAGAAGACAAAAGTCTCGTTTTCCTGAAGAAACATTGGAGTTGTACAATCTTCACGTATGCATGCCTGAATACCTGATAACCAACTCTGTTCAGGACATGTCTGAAAAAATTGAGTGTTTAGTAAGGAGGTACAGTGAACTTTTTGATATGTCTCAAGCTGAAATGAAATGCTTATTGAAAGGTGAACTACAGCTTTGGGAAATGCAATGGAAAGACACGGACGAATTTCCAAAAACAGCGCTGGACGCGTTAGACAGTTGTAACAGAGATTTGTTCCCTACAGTCAGCAAGCTACTTCTAGTCTTAGCTACACTTCCCATCAGCAATGCTTCTGCAGAGCGTAGCTTTCAATCTCTAAAGAGAAGAAAGTCGTGGCTAAGAACACGGATGCGTCAAGACAGGTTGACTGGACTTGCTCTACTCCATGCCCATCGAGACATCCCTGTAGACCCAACGAAAGTTTTAGAACGATTCGCCAAAAGTGGCCATCGAAGACTTGAATTCGATTTGTAATTACATTCTTTTTAAAACCTTACAACTTGTTAATCGTGAGGACTTCTCAATCATTGGTCATGCAAGTTCTCCAACGGAACTCAGCATCAAGGAGGCATTATCCATATTTCTTTTGAAGCCACCCTTAAACATGCAACAAGACATGGCGTGTTTGAAATTATTACCCAATGATTGTCAATGTCATTTTTTACGTTTTCATTAATTATTGTTTGTTCCTTTAAAATTTTAAAGCATCCGCTCAAGAAACTAATTATTCTGACGATGATTAAAGTAATAATTGAAACGTCACCATGAATTTTAATTTAGTTATGGGTTTTATATTTAAGTTTATTATTTTTATCAAGTTTAATGGTGTGTCCTTATCTACATACAAAGATATTTGACAAAATACCAAACTATTACTTTACGACCAGGACCAAATCTTACCCCTCAAGCTAACTTGAGATAAGTAATACCTGCCATACGATATGATAACATTGGACATTTGGTAGATTCTACTAAAGATAGTAAAAGACGAAGATGCGGGTTGGAAAGCTGTAGTAGTAAAGTGAGAACAGTGTGCATCAAATGTAATGTTGGATTGTTTGTACCATGTTTTGTAACCTATCACACTAAAAAATAAATTTAGTTTCTATACTCATTTTGTATTTTATTATACTTGTATTTATACGTTTTTTATTCAATAAAAATACATTAATTTTTTTGTCATATTTGTTCTGTGCTTTAATAAATTTTTCTTTTAATGCCCACGGGGTCCATATAGATACAGGGTACATTCAGTATTTAGCATTGTCAAAATTTTTTTTAAATATTTTTCTAGTGTTTTATTAGCAATTTTTAGTGGTTTTTGAAACATACACAAACATACACAAAAAAAATAATTAAGGGCGTTGCCAGGTTAAACAAACATAATGATAACCAATTATTATTAAAATCAGTAACTTCAAAAATGTGGCAGTGTTCTTTTTGTAATTACAGAAACACAATTAAAACAAGTTACGACAATCATCTGTTAACCCATTCTCAAGAAACTCCTCATGTTTGTTCTACCCGCTTTACATCAACAATAAATTGAACAAGAAATTGACAAAGTTATTCAAGGCCAAATTTGACGTGTTGCCACGTAATGGCAACGTAATGGCAACGTGGCATTAGATAGAAAACAAAGTGTTTTAATTTTCGCCTCCATTTTACCCGATTTTCGCGTGGTGCAGCGAACATTGAATGCTGAGTGAGTGAAAAAGGTAAGGTATAAACTGTGCCCTACCTAATGCAAGAATAATATAAGTAAAAACGGTAAAAAATAGTATAAAATACTAAACGGACAAATAAAAGTGAGGTTAACAGCTAACAGATAAGCTTATAAACACTGGCGAACGCTGGTCAAATTTCAAGCGGTGTTGCCGGATTTAAAAAAAATAGAAACACCTGCCGAAAAACAAAAGCAATTTTGGTGCGTGGATAATTGGGCATACCTCCGCGTGGTTGAAACGGGTGTGCCCAGTTAACGCTACGTACAAAATGGCTGAGAATGAGTATAGTGTGGACGAAAAGACAAGAAAAAGAGAAGATGAATCGGAAGATGAGGCAGACGATAGCAGAAGTAAAAAAGTACATCGGTCGCCTGGGAATGATAGGCAACTAGAAAAAATATTGGAGAGCTTAAATATTATCACAATGGAAATAAGGGAACTAAGAGAAGAACAAAAAGAGTACAGAGCGGAAATGAAGGAACTCAGACAAGAAAATGAAAAGCTGAAACAGGAAAACAGAGAAACCCAACAAAAAGTGGAAGAATTGAAAAATAAAATAGACAGAATGGAAAAGGACAAAAGACGAAATAATATAATACTGCAGGGAGTAGATATGGATACCTACGATCAAAACATAACAAAAGATAACGTCCAAGATTTTTTATGCAATGCACTAAAAGTTGAGACAAAAATAAAAAGCGCAAGAAAAATTGGAAGTAAATCCTGCTTGATTGAGCTCGAAAATGCAACGGACAAAGAAGAAATTATGAAAAATAAAGGCAAATTGAGAGACATAAAGGGAAAAGAAATATATATTAATGACGACATGGACAAAAATGAACGGATGATACAGGGTAAAATCAGAACGAAGGCAAAAGAGGCTAAATTGGAAGGAAAAAACGTCAAGGTAGGATTTCAAAAAATAAAAATAAATGAGGAGGTATGGACATGGAATAAACATCAGCAACAACTCTTAAAAATAGAAAACCAAAACAGAAACCAAAACAGAAACCAAAAAAACTAAACGACGTAAATGAAACGGTAGCAACAACGGCAATGGACAAGGAGACGATTGGGATTAAAAACAAGAAAATGAAAACTAATTTGGGAACATGGAACGTAAGAGGCACTTATGAAACGGGAAAACTTAAAGAATTAATTAGAGAAACAAAAAGATATGAAATAGATATATTAGCTTTACAAGAAACAAAACAATTAGACACAGAAATAGTAGAAATAGATGATATAGTATTTTTTAAAAGTGGGGGGAATAACAGATTGCTAGGAACAGGCTTTATCATACAGAAAAGATGGAAAACCAGAGTGATGAATTTCAAGCCGATATCAGATAGAATGTGCACAATCAGGTTAAAAGGGAATCAACGAAACATAAGCATAATAAATGTACATGCACCAATAGAAGACGCCACCGAAGAAGACAAAGATGCATACTATGAGCAACTAGAGAGAGAATATGACAGATTACCAGCATTTGATATCAAAATAGTAATGGGAGACTGCAATGCTAAAGTGGGAAAAGAGGATATATATGAAAATATAACAGGAAAATACAGTAAACACGATGTATCAAATGATAATGGTCAACGAATTATAGGTTTTGCCACAGAAAGACAAATGGTAATAAAAAGCACATACCAACGCAGAAAAGATATACATAAAGGAACGTGGATTTCCCCTGACAAAAGGACAATAAATCAAATAGACCACATATTAATAGAGAAGAAGCACGCCCATAATATAATAAATATAAAAAGTATGAGAGGCGCGGAATGTGACTCAGATCACTTTTTGGTAAGAGCAGCCTATAGAATAAATGCTAATATAAAGAAAGACAATCAAAGGGACAAAGAAATCAAAAAACAATTCAACACAGCAATACTAAAAGATAATATGACACAGAAGAAGTACGAACAACAAATAACCAGCAGACTAAACGAAGAACCAGAAACACTAGACCCGGAAGAAAAGTGGGAAAGCATAAAAGAAGCAGTTTTAAACACCAGTAAAGAAATATTAATTAAAGGTAATAGAAAACAAAAAGCAAAAGAATGGTATGATGAGGAATGTCAAAAAATAGCAGAAGAAATTAGAAAAATAAGAATAAAAAACTTAAGAAATAATAGTGACATTAGCACACAAGAATATAGAGAATTGAAGAGAACATGCAGAAATAAAAAAAGAAAATACAACGAAGAAAAACTCAAAGTGATAGAGGAAAAATTCCAAAAAAAGGAAATAAGATCCTTTTACCAGGAAACAAGAAAAATGGAAAGGGGATATCAGAAACATAACCCATATATGAAAAATGAGGAAGGAATATTAATAAATGAACCCGGGGAAATAATGAGAAATTGGCAAACTTATTTTACACAACTTTTAAACAAAAACGAAGAAGAAAGGGGAACAATCCAGGAAATTGAAGATGACCATATAGTAATAGAAACACCTACGAGGGAAGAAATAGAAAATGAAATAAGAGGGCTAAAAAACAATAAAAGCCCAGGAAAAACGGAAATATCGGCGGAAATGATAAAGGCAGGAGGAAAAAGACTACACAAGGAGATACATAGCCTGATAAAAAGTATATGGGAAACAGAAAGAATGCCAGGAGAATGGACCAGGGCAAGGATATGCCCCATACATAAAAAAGGTGATAAAATGAGATGTGAAAATTATAGAGGTATCGCGTTGCTAGAAGTCGTGTACAAAATATTGACAAACATCTTAAGAAAAAAGCTGAATCAATACACGGAAAAGATATTGGGCGAATATCAGGCAGGATTCAGAAGTAATAGGTCGACGACAGACCAAATATTTGCGTTAAAAGAAATCCAAACTACGTGCTACGAACATAAAATAGCAGTATACGTCCTGTTCGTCGACTTTAAACAGGCCTATGATACGGTAAAGCGGCAACAGATGTACGCACTAATGAAAGAAATGGGCATACCAAGTAAAATCGTCAGGATGGTAAAGATGACTATGGATAACTCCACAAACGAAATAGCATGGAAGGGACATAAATTAAATAATTTTGAAACAAAGGAAGGATTAAGACAAGGAGACCCACTATCAACGACTCTTTTTAATGTAATACTGGAAGGAATAATCAGGAAAAGTAAAATAAGCACACAGGAAACGATTTTTAAAAATGGCCACCAATGTATTGCATTCGCAGATGATCTAACATTATCGACAAGTAAGAAAGAGCTAACAAAATTAATGAGCAATATAATAAAACAAGCCAAACCTTTTGGTCTTCTCATAAATAAGGAAAAGACAAAATACATGATAATGGGAGAAACAGATAAAGAAAATGAAGACAATTTCACATTGGAGATAGAAGGAGAAAATGTATGCGCATTTAAAAGAGTTTCAGAATTTACATACCTGGGTGTAAAAGTAGATGAAAAGGGACATGGGGAAGGGGAAATAAAAGCAAGAATAGCAAAAGCAAACAAAAAGTATGGAGCATTGCGTCCATTAATGAAATCCAAAGATGTGTCAAGAAAAACAAAAATAAGAATCTACAAAACAGTTATCAGACCTACAGCTACATATGCATGTGAAACATGGGTGCTTAAAAAATCAGAAATAGACCTTTTAGAAAGATGGGAAAGGAAAATACAACGAGCAATATATGGAGGCGTGAAAATAGACGGTCAATGGAGAAGAAGAAATAATAAGGAACTTGAAGAACTATATAATGAACCAAAAATAACGACGGCAATCAAAGCACAGAGAATCCGATACTTAGGACACATAGAAAGAATGGGAAAGGCGAGAATGCCAAAAATGGTTCTATTACGTAAGCCAATACAAAAAAGAAGAATAGGAAGACCAAGAAGGAGATGGAAGGACAGCGTATATGAAGACTTAAAACAAAGTAATATTGTAAACTGGAAAGAAAAAGCTTTGGACAGAAAACAATGGAAGGAAGTGGTGAAGAAATGTATGGAAAGACTATAATGTTAAGTGTAGTATTAAGTGTTTTATACAAACAAATGTAATATTGTATATATTATAGTAGTATAGGATATAGCAGTATATATAAATATGTAATAGTAATTGTAAGGAAAAATTAAATCTTTCAGCCCTAGGCCTTCACGGCCTGTTGAGCTTAATAAATAAATAAATAAATTTGACGTGTACAAAATGTATGGTTTGTGGTACAAAACACAATTTGACATCCAAGTTTACCCACAGATCACCTAAAGTGTTCTGTAACTGTAATGTGAATCAAACGAAAATGAAGGAATTTGATGAAATAGAACAATTGGATATGTTTTATTTTGTCAAATTTCTTTATTTTCTTTTTATTGACGGCAAAATTAGATGTAGAATTGTGTTTTGTATAAGACAAATTTGACCTTGAAGAAGTTGGTCAACTTCTTGTTCAATTTATTGTTGATGTAAAGCGGGTATTCCGAATGTTTTGTTTTTTTTTTATTAAACACAAGCTGTGTTTAGACTACTGAAATCTGGTCATCAGTTGACCAATTATCAGTTCTTCTTTAACTTATATTACTAAATGATACATTATCTAAGATCTTAACCCTATGGTGTCCTCTTATTTTTTTTTAACAAGTATGAAATTTTAAAACTAAAACTAACACACAATACAACACTATGCTCTGCTTTTACACTAACACTTTACACTAACACAAATGGTTTTCTTCGTGTGAGTCTTCTTTCTAGCCCAGTATTATCGAGGAGCTGGATGGCATCGATGTTTACATGACTATGGAGCCGTTGTTCGTGACTACCTGCCATCTTCTTGATAACTTTGTCTACATCTTCCATCTCAAGATCCTTGTGGAGGTCGACATTTCGGATATACCAAGGAGCATCAACGATGTTCCGTAATACTTTATTCTGGAATCTCTGGATAATCTGAATATTACTTGAATTGGCACAGCCCCAGAGTTGGCAACCATACATCCATACTGGTCTAAATTTTTTTTATTTGTTTGTATAAAAGTATTTTGTTATATGTGGACAATGCAGAGTTTCTTCCCATCAGCCAATACATTTTTTTGTAACGGATACCTAATTCTTCCCTTTTCTTTTTAATATGGACTTTCCAGCGAAGCCTGGCATCAAGTGTGATACCTAAATATTTTGCAGAAGATGCATATGGTATTTGGGCATCATTTATTCTAATTGCAATGTTTTCGATTTTTTTATTTGTAAAATTGACATGAATAGATTTAGATTCATTTAATTTGATTTTCCATTTTTTAGTCAAGTTGTGTATTTTATTGATTGCCAACTGTAATTTTTCTGCTGCTTCTTCGCTCGTATCACCTACTGCTAAGATAGCGGTGTCATTTGCAAATGTGGCTATAGTATCATTTTCCATTTCAGGTAATAACAGGTAGAGAACAGGACCTAATACGCTTCCTTGAGGGACTCCTGCTCTGATTTCTTTTAGATCAGTGTACACGTCTTCTTGCTTAATTCTGAAATATCTGTCAGATATATATGATTTTAAAATTTCTGAATATTGTTTAGGCATAAGAATTTTGAGTTTGCAGACTAAACCTTCATGCCAAACTTTGTCGAAGGCCTTAGCTACGTCTAAAAAGATTGTAGAACAGACTTTCTTTTCTTCTAATGATTTCTCAATTATGTTAGTCATTCTGTGTACCTGATCAATCGTAGAATGTTTATTTCTGAAGCCAAATTGGTGGTTTGAAATCATTTTTTTCTCTTCTATTATTATTCCGAATGTAAAAAAGGATTTAAGCAAAAATCATCATTTAAACATGTCCACTTTTGTTGCGTTACGTACTATTATCTGCCGTTACTTTACGTACTATTATCTGTACTTATTAGCTGCCGGTATAGATGGCATCCCCCCGTATATTTTAAAGGCATGCCAAGAGTGGTTAAAGTTACCATTATTACATATTTTTAATCTAATAATAACTTATTCAAAATTTCCAGAAAAATGGAAACTATCTTCAATTACTCCAATATTTAAGGCGGGTAACAAAAGAGATATTGGAAATTATAGAGGAGTCGCTATTATGTGTGCTCCATCAAAAATTTTCGAACAAATATTACATGCTCATGTATATAATCACGTCAAAAATAGTATTAATGATCATCAACATGGTTTTATGTCGGGTCGCTCGATAAACACAAGTTTTATTTCATTCACCGAGTCTGCAAACAATGCGTTAGAAAAACAATTGCAATTGGATGTAGTGTATACGGATTTCGAAAAAGCCTTTGATAAAGTAAAACACGATGTTCTTTTAAGAAAGTTATGTAATTTTGGCTTATCTGATAATCTAATAAAGTTATTTAAAAGTTATTTGCAGAATAGGAGTTTTGTTGTAAAACACAATGGAAATACTTCTGGTAAATTTAAGGCTAACTCGGGAGTACCACAAGGGTCTAATCTTGGACCACTTTTGTTCTTAATGTTTATAAATGATTTAGCAAACGTCATCCAGTATTCAGATTATTTATTATTTGCAGATGATTTTAAGTTATTCAAAATAATTCAAACTGTTAGGGATTGCGTAATGATTCAAAGGGATATTGAGAACATTTTATTATGGGGTGACAATAATAAGATCAAATTCAATATACATAAGTGCTACGTTATGTCTATTACCCGTAAAAGAGAACCAATAGTATTTGATTATTTAATAGGACTGAATGTTTTAAAAAGGACCAGTGAGGTCAAGGATTTGGGTTTGATTTATAATAATCAACTGTCATTTGCTACACATATTGGTAAAGCTGCAAAACGAGCGAACCGTATGCTGGGTTTTATATGTCGACAAACTTGCGATTTTACTAGTATTAAGGGTATAAAAATATTATATAATACTTTAGTTAGACCAATATTAGAATTTGGTTCTATTATTTGGGGACAACAACCTCAAGGACATTTAGAGGCACTAGAAAAAGTTCAGAATAAGTTTCTTCGTTATTTGTATTTAAAAAAACATCATCGATGGCCTGATTATGGAACCATAAGATCAACCATGCTAAGGGAAGGATTTAAAGTTTTGTCTTTGACTAGTAGGCGCAAATTTGTAATGGCAATGATTTGATATAAAATAATTAATAATATTTCAGGTACAATTGATTTACGAATGCGGATACCATTTAATGTTCCTCGAAAAGCAACGATATATCAGTTGTTGTTTGGAAAAATAAGAACATCTGTTTGCTCTCCTCTAGAGGCCATGTTGAAACTAGCGAACAATATAAATTTAGTAAAAAACATTGATTTTACAATGTCAGTTGGTTGCTATAGACATATAGTGCAAGAGCACTTTAAACTAGTAGATGGATAATAGATATCATTAGTCTAGCTGTTTTTGTGTTAAAGTCTTCTATATCTGCCTATCAATAGTTGTGCTAATGACTGTATATATTAGTTATATTTGTTATATAAAGTTTATGATTATAACTGTTCATGTAAAAAGGTTTTAGGACCTGTTTGGATTTTTATAAATAAATAAATAAATAAATAAATAAATTATGCTCTGTATTTTCTCTCTGTTATGAGATTGATCAGCATCTTATTAATTCAATTAATTAATTAATTATTTTAATTGCTACTCATGGAAACAAAACCAAAATTTAATAAAACTTTTGTAACGGTTAGCCGTTACCCTTCTGGAATTTAATTTCGAGCCGCCTATGGCACATAGTGGAACTGTCAGAGAGGGGACGAGAGCCGCCTTGGAACGCAGCGGGAAAAATCTGATACGGCAGTTGGGTCTGATAACTCGTTGATAGAACACACAGCCTATTTTTTGTTTTGGGAGTGGTCGGTCTGCGGTTAACAAGAAAGGGGATATAACATCGAATATTACAGATAAAACCAAAAAGAAAAGTAATGCACCAACTACATAAATAATCCAGAAATCCTTGTAGTTTTTACAATAAAAGTTAAGTGGATATCAATTAACCAACCATGCGGTCACGGCTTGTGTTCTAAGCGCAGGTATGTAAGAATTCATGATTTCTCGTCATAAAACCATATATCATAAAACCAACAGGTTTTTTGTGAACCTTTTTAGCTGTCAACCGGGTATACCAGTCTTTATAACGCGCAGATACGACGAACATTTAAGTTGGCAGTAGCTGTCACCAAATTTGACTTGACATAACCATAATGTTTGTTTGCTTTACTTTTCGGTGAGATGGATGTTGTGTGGTTATAACAGTATCCTGGGGAGACTAGAGTTTCTTAAATGTAAATTTATTTTAGATCGACCATCCCATATTTTGGAGGACCACCATTTTTGCCGGGTCACTCCTACATTTTGCCAAAATTGTCAGAACCGGAAACCATTACCTTATCCAGAGCCATCAACATTGAAAGTGAAGCATTTTGCTTTGTTCCTCACAGCTCTCCATCGTCGTTGGAATTTTGTTGTGCCTAAAGGGAGGAACCAACCCTAAGGACCTGTGTTTGTGAGCCAAGTTGTGAAAAGGGAACAACCAAAAGATAAGCTTGTGTTTTCTTATATAATTTTAACACCTTAATTATATTTTCACAGTGTACACTAAATTTATATGCATATAAATGAGGTTAACCAGATAGTTTTTGTAATTCTTACGGGGGGCTTGTTTTCTGTTATAAAGTAAGTTTTCAAAGATATATAGTTAATATAGGTAATGGTCAATAATAAATAAATAATTTCTTTTAACATTAAACAGTAAAAGTAATAAAGGTATAATAAAAGTGGTTTTTAAAGAGAGGGTAATAAATTGACAATAAAGTGGTTTTTTTTTTCAAGATAGGGTAATAAAGTTATAAAAAAAGGGTTATCAAAGAGAGGATTAATTAAACTGAGATAGGTTTTTTTTATAATAGTTAGCTAGAAAGTTGCAGACCCAACTCAGTTATAAAAATATAGTGTGATATAAATCGCCCAGCATCTATGCACCAGTATAGTACAGACACATAGATCTGGCACGTTGTTAACTGGACACTTGTTAGTCCTATAAGATTGTTATACCTTACTAACCTTAGAGTTAAGACTTTGATACTCCCATGGACTTTGTTTAGATATATTTCGACTAATACCTTTTACCTCGCACAGTAGTGGTGGTTCTTTCTTTTGGCGTAACCGTTTGGGTTCTAGATTTTCTCAACCACCACCACTACTGTTTATCTCATTAGTACTGATGTATAATTGATACATTGTTAAATGTCAAATAATCTTAATTAATAATATATTTGTTGTTACTATTTTGATTTTTTTTTAATTCCAGTCTTTATTACCAGTATATAATATAGCAAGATAGGGTAAACATTAGTATAAATAAGAGTATTTGTTTTCTCTTTGGTATTTTAAAGTGTCATTTAGTTAGTTTATTCCCTGTTGTTATTTATTTCAAAAATCTCAACTATTGTTGAGTTGGCGCCCTTTTCTTCTTCTCTCCTTGTCGTTTTTTTTATATCATTCTATTTCAAGTGCTACTATCTAGTCGTATTAATTTTTCATATTAAAAGGTCTCATTTTCTTCCTTGTTGATCTCGTTTCTGCGTCCAATATCTCTATTTTTATATCTCCAAGCCAATCTCCAGTGTAATAAAGCTAGCCCGAATCCCCACGTTAGAGTTCGTGTCTCTCCGTCAGTTTTAAATAGGTTCCTCTGAGCTCAGCCATTCTTTAGTAGCATCTTACAGCCACTTCTTCCAGTTTTACCCTATTTCATCAGTTTTCTTTTTCAAAATTCAAATACCCAGAGTATTGGGTTACAAATTGGCTAGACCCAACGTGGGGCTTCTTTTGCACTTCTGGCCTCGTTAAAAAATACCTCGTTGAACTTTTTGGGTTTTATCGTGGGTTGTTTAACTTTAAAGCACAACCACTGTTTTTAGACTTTTATTTTAACATTTAGTTTTGTACTTCAACTTGTTGTTTTGCATATTATTTTATATCTTTATATTGAATAAACTTGTTTTGCTATATACTGGGTAGACTGAATAAATTGCTTAGTTTTTTTATTAACTACATATCTATTTTGGATTAATAATAATTAAAGTAAAATATTTTAATATTCTAAATACCTAAACGTTAATAACGTCACCTCTTAAGTCCGGAGTAGCATCGAAGTAAATATTTTCACTACCTCGAGGTAACATTTTTGAAATTTTTAGGTTTCCCTGGAGTTGTAGCAGTGCATTGCATCTATTTTCACGACTGGACAGACAAACAAACATTACTGGTATAAGTATTCACTCGAACATTAGCTTGAGGACAGAGAGTAAGTTGAACTTTTCCTACTTTGTAATATCTCATTCTCAAGTGTATCTCCTAGTTTTGTATAACATGTCAGCATTTAAGGTAGAGCATTTGTTAGCTCCCGAGTTGGAATATGAGTTGAGAGTCCGTCAATTAAATGATCCATCAATAGCAACAGTTGATCAGAAAAGGGTAACATTGAGAGGTGCTTTGACGCAAACTTCAGCGAATCGAAGTCATGCTGTTCTGTCAGCTTTCCATCTTAGGTTTAGTGATGAGCTTCCTGAAATAGAAGTTACTTTAGCAGATCTCAAGGCCAAAATTAGTGCGTTTGTTGGTACCTCTAGTGATACTGCCTATGGTCGTTATACTTCTCGGTTGGGTCATGTTGCAGGTAGAGTCCATCTGTTGGAACCTATAACAGAGGAAGAGGATGCAGTGAAGAGGTCTCTTAATTTCAGAATTTTAGCTCTGGAAGGTGCACTTGATTTCTAAGTGACTCCACAAGCTCACTCCACCCCTCATAACACTAGTGTCTCAGTAAACTCCTTTCCCTTCATTAAGTCGGCTCCTATTCATAAATGGGGTGTACATTTTTCAGGTAGTACGAATGAAAATGTTGTTAGTTTCTTGGAGAAAATATAATGTCTGCGTCTAGCGCGTGGGAATAGTGAGGAGGAGTGCTTTTCGTCCGCAGGAGACCTATTTAAAGATTCAGCCTTTACTTGGTACCTCAATAACCGAGGTAGCTTTACTTCATGGCAGCAGTTAGTTGCCAAACTTAAATCGGATTTTCTTCCTTATAATTATGAGGACACGTTATTGGACGACATAAAATCACGTAAACAAGCTCCTCAACAGAAAGTCACTATTTTCATTAACGAAATTGTTAGTTTATGTAAACGTTTAGAGGTTCCCTTGTCTGAGGCACATATAGTCAGGATTATTAAGAAGAATTTGTTGCCATCGTATCATTCTAGTCTGGCACTTACAGACATTCCTTCTATTGCTGATCTTACAGAAAAATGTAAGAGGTTAGAAGAAGTTTCGTCATGGTCTTCTGAACCTAGATCTAGTGTCCCTAGTCGGTCAAACGTTAGAAATAACGAATCTTCTTATTCTGGTAGGCCAAATTATTTCCGGTCTGGTAATGTCTCTACTTTTAACTCCAGAATTACCTGTTGGAATTGTCGTCAGCCAGGAAATGGGTATTTTGACTGTTCTGAACCGAGAGGGTTATTTTGCTATGGGTGTGGACGTCAAGGAGTCCGTAAGTTTGAGTGCGAATTCTGTTCGGGAAACGACAGAAGGGGTGGGTCGTCTCCCCTGGCTCCCACTCCTCATCAAAATACAGGGAATACCCTAGAAAATCCTCAAGACCCAGGAACCAGTTTCTCGAGTCAGGAGGCCCATGCCTCAACCCCTCAAACATCCCAACCTCCACCAAAAGACAAAAGACCACGGAACGGCAGATACCAACCGAAAAGAGGACGTTAGTCGACCATGTCCTTTGTGATTCTTCTGTAGTTTCTCCAAGTAATCCCTTATCTTCTCTTATTGATATTGACATTAATTCATTATTAGTTCGAAAAAACAAGGATAATCGTCCATACCTTGAAATATCTATCTTAGGACATTCTTGTTTAGCTTTACTGGACACAGGGTCCAATATCTCTATTTTAGGTTCTCTAGGTCTCCCTCCTCGAGACTGTAATTTTTCCTTGCCGCTGGTGGGAGGGCTGAGTAGTTGGTCTTGGTCCCTTATTTTGTGAGGGGAGCACGACCAGCGAAACCAAACACAGTCTAAGTGTCCAGTGTCTGTGCACCGGGTCAGCGCCGGACACCGCCACTGGACGCTAAAAGGCGGAGCAACTGAGGCGAACAGTTGCTGCGCCTTCGCCTTCAGCTAACTATTACAAGCACCTTTCCCCGTTCCACGGCCACCCTAAACCCAAACCACGTCGTCGCCCATCTCCTACAAAACCCCTTTTCTCTCATCACTGGAATGAGATACTCACTCCTTCTGAGGGTGGCCGATTACCCCCCCCCCTCCCCCTAGAGTAGTAAAACTCAAGAAAAAATCCCCAATACTACGGTGGAAGGCATCGTGCCAAAGGTATGTGAGATGCGAGGGTCAGAGCATCGCGAACGATCCCTTCGGGATACCTGGCGACCTCCCGAAGTATTTAGCCTTGGCGCGGCAAGGGCGCACTGCCGCGTCTGACGTATAGGACGTCCCCACTCGTGGGATCTTTATGGACAACCAAAAAAACAAAGAATGGAAGGAAGACAAGGATTACGACCACATGCTACGGAACAAGGACGACGACGTGATAGAGATTGATATGGACGAAGAAACAGAAACTAAAGACCAAAGGGAAAAGAGAGAGCAGAGGGAGTTCGAGGAAGAACTCCTGAGAAAGAGTAAGGAGAACAGAATTTCGTTAAATAGGTCATCGGGACCAGCGAAACATTCAACATTGCTAGAGGACAAAGAAGAAGAGAAAGAAACTGAGGACCCCGAACCCGAGCAGAGGGGGTAACATATTAATGAATTTAATCTTCGGAAACGATGACCGACAGTCATGTAAAAAAAGAAAGGCGGGTAGCCCTGAGACAATGGGGAGGTCAAAGAGGGATAAAAGGGAGGACCAGGAGGAGACGGAAGAGACGGAGGGGGAGAGGGATCTCGGGATGCTGAGGGAGGTCCTGGAGATCCTCACCACAAAGGGACCGGTTGGCGGAGAGAAAAAATACAGGGCGATCAACATTTTGGCAGAATTATACAAGCTGAACAAAGAAAACAAATCAAGCCTGTACCTAGGGAGCCAGGCCTCGGCGGTAGACTCAGATGCGTCTACACAAGAACAAGAACAGGAAAACAAAGGTGCCACGAAGCCAAAAATGGTGGAGATGGCCACCCAGACGGACGCATGGCACGGTCCTCCCGGGGCAGTCAAGGTGGCGAGTCTGGAAGGAATTAGAAGATACGAGGAATTCCAGGGGCACGTCCGCCTCGATTGGCCCGAGAGGATCTACAAGAAGGCGGTGATAGAAATCGGTAACCCGGTCGAGATGAAGGCCAACGTAAAGGTGGTGGTCACAGAGCCGAATGACCCTGGTATGAACTTCTCTGTTCAGAGGTTGTACAGGGACAGGTACCCGGCATTAGCGACTCTTAAGGGGGATTATGAAGATATGGAGTTAACATACACTGTGAAAGAAAACGGGGTGAGGGTGTTCACTACGGAGACCATTATTAAGACGAAGAGCCACACCCCAGAACAACTGTGGGACGCCCTGGTGAAGGTCAGGGAGGAGGCTAAGGATGAAGACCTGGTGGCCCTCCACCACACCAGCTACATGCCAGTGGAAGATCTAAGGAAGATGGCAGAAGCCATCTTCCAGAAGACAGCAGTGAAAAAAGTAGTAGTACATACAACGGCAACCCGTAGGGAGAGGCCGACCTACGGGTTCATTGTAAAAAAGAAGGACGCGACATATTCTCAACTCCTTGAAGGGGTGGAGAAGGCGGTTGGCGGCACAGAGGCTAAGGGTGCGATACAAAGCCTTAGGAGCACTAGGGATGGTGGCCTTCTAATAACTATGGATAAAGACCAGGCAGCGGCCGCGGAAATTAAGAATGCGATAACCCAGAGGGAGAGCGGGCTCACCGCACAAATGGTGGGCTCGGAAAGGCAGGAGGTCATACATGTGAGAGGGATGACTTCCAATACAACGGAAGAACAGATAAAAGAGGCCGTAAGAAAGGAAGTGGGAGCATGGGAACCATGCTTCCTAATCAAACAAATACGCCCCATGAGAGGGGATACGAAGGCTGCTACCCTAGTGCTTAGTGCATCGGCCGCGAAGAAGCTGCTAGAACTGGGAAGCATAAAAGTCGGCCTCGCCAGGTGTGAACTGGAGAAGAGGCTGGTAATCAAACGATGCCAGTGGTGCTGGAGTTTTGCACATGAGGTTAGCAAATGTAATGGACCGGACCGCACGGGTCACTGCCTAAAGTGCGGCAAGCAGGGTCACGTCATGGAGGGATGCGAGGGGGAGGAGCACTGCGTACTGTGCAAAGAGCCGCACAGGCATGGGAGCGGTAGATGCTCCGCCTTCAGAGAAGCCCTACAAAAGGCGAGAGCGGCGGAACGTGGCATGGTGCCCGGGGTTTCTCCTCCGCGTTTCCCCCCATTACGTAGTAGGACCGAGACGAACAAAAAAGCGCAGGCCCCAGTGACCACCACCGAAAAGGAGGGAGGGACCACCATCGACACACAAGCTTGCGGAACCGACGACGCGGAAGACGAACGGAGGGAGGGGCCCGACCGCTCTGCCCCTTCAACATCGAATGTCCCTCCGGGACTATAGGTGTCCTCTCGGTCGGATAGTTCTCGCGCGAATTTATATACAGTAAATAATGAACAACAAAAGTGTGAAGGTACTTCAGATTAACGTCGGACGGGCCAAGGCGGCCCACGATCTGGTCCACGCGAAAGCCCTGGACATCGGGGCGGATCTGATAATTGTACCTGAGCCAAACAAAAATATTGCAGGGAGGTTTGGCTGGATATCGGATACGCGTTCCGATGTCGCTATCCATCTTGTCAACAGAAACTTAAGAATCGAGAAAATTACGAGGAAGGAGGGAGTAGTAAAAATCAACCTTGTTGATGTGGCTATTATAGCCTGCTACATCTCTCCAAACGTCAATATGACGGTGTACCTTGACAAGATGGAGAGCATTACAAATATGGCCCTGGCGGAGAAAAACTTCATCATCGCGGGTGATATAAATGCAAAATCCGTCCTATGGGGATCCCCGAGGAACGATAGTAGAGGAGTGGTATGGAGTGAGTGGATCTCCTCTCTCAATGTAATGGTCGTAAATAACGGCAAACACACCTTTGAGAGGGGTGACTCACGCACCCATATCGACGTAACGCTGGTGAATGACAAGTATGCCAGTAAAGTCACTAAGTGGGACGTGATGGATGAGAATCTATTCACGTTCCACAAATACATCTCCTACGAGATCGGTACCGCGGGGACCACCGGTAGCGGCAGAAAGGTTATGGCATTCAATAGGGTAGCCTTTAGGGAGAGGTTGGATGGCTTCTGCGAGGGGGTCACCGACTTCCCTGGCCTTAGAAGTGCCATAATACGCGCGCACAGGGAGAGCATGAATAGCAGTCTGGTATCGTATACTGTACCGTACTGGTGGAGCGACGACGTCCAGAGTGCCCGCATCCAGTGCCTCAGACTGAGGCGCATCGCACAGAGGGAAAGAACGCCTATGGCGAGAGATGAATACAAGAACGCGAAGAAGGACCTTAATAAGGTAATAAGGAGGTCCAAGCGTACGTGTTGGACCAATCTGTGCGATGCGCTTGAGGAAGATGTGTGGGGTGAGGCCTACAGGTTAGTGGTTAGGACCTTGAGAGTCGAAACCCCTTACAGACTTACTGAGGACAGGAGGCGGGACATCGCGGGTGTCCTCTTCCCCAGGAGGCCAGAGGTGCTGTTCGAGCCCACCATGTGTGAGCTCCCGGAAGCCGTTACCCCCATGGAACTCTCCAGGGCGGTAGACGCAATAAAGACAGGGAGGTCGCCGGGACCTGATCGAGTGCCTCCGGAGGCCGTAAAGATAGCGGTTGCAGCACGACCGGAACTGTTCAGATCGGTGCTGTCCCGGCTTCTTGTGTCCCAGGCTTTTCCTAACGACCTGAAACGGGCACGCCTCACATTAATACCCAAACCGGGTAAGGACCCGGAAGAGGCCAGCTCCTACCGACCCATCTGCCTCCTAGATTGCCTAGGCAAACTATATAAAAATATAGTTAAGAACCGCCTGGAAGCGGGATTAGATGCCGCAAACGCCATCTCAGATAGGCAATACGGCTTTAGGAAGGCTAGATCGGCGGTGGACGCTGTCAGGTACGTTACGAGGAGCGTGAAGGACTGCAGGAAGAAGTGGGCAGTACTGATCATGTTCGACGTTAAGAATGCCTTTAACTCTGCAGGCTGGGGGCACATCATCAATACGATGGAGGCCCTCAGACTGCCTACGTACCTTGTCAACATAATCAAGAGCTATCTGACTGAGAGACATCTGTCTGTTAATAAAGGAGAAGACGCGAAACTCTCGGCGGGCGTCCCCCAAGGGTCGGTCCTCGGACCGACCCTGTGGAATATACTCTACGACGGCGTACTGCGTATCAACTTCGGGCGCGAGTGTAACGCGGTGGCGTATGCCGACGACTCGCGATCCTTATCACCCACGATTTGTATCGGGAGGTGGTTGATAAGGCTGAAAGGTGTTTCCGTCGCGTGAACGCCTGGATGTCGGATAGGGACCTGGAACTTGCAAGCGCAAAGACAGAGGTGGTGATCCTCAAGGCACCGAGAGCCGGGCCTGACCTGGTTTTCCGTTTCGGAGCCAGCGAGGTGAAACCGTCCTCTTGTGCAAGATACCTGGGAATGGACCTCGAGCGGGGACTGGGGTTCTCCAAGCACCTCGCAAGGGTGGTAGAGAAGGCCGAGGCGCAAACCGCAGCCCTCCGAAGATTAACACCAAACATCGGAGGGCCTGGTAGCGCCAAACGGAGACTGTACCTACATACTGTACAGTCTACCCTTCTCTACGGGGCCCCGGTCTGGATCGAGGCTCTAAGGCACCGAAAATACAGGGAAGTCTTGATTAAAGCACAGAGGAAGCCTCTGTTGAATGTATGCAGTGCATACCGTACTGCATCAACCACGGCCCTACAGGTCATCGCGGGTGCCCCTCCCATTCACCTGCTTGCCCGAGAGAGAACAACTCTCTACGAGTCAGGTAACGGCCACCTACCGGCGGTCAGAGCGGCCGCTAGGGAACGACTCTTGGCCGACTGGCAAGCGGAATGGGAGGCAGAGACAACTAAGGCACAGTGGACCAAGAGATTGGTCCCGAACATAGGGGCGTGGTACGCTTGTAAGTTCCGAAGAACGAACTTTTTCTTTACTCAGTTCCTTACGGGACACGGTTCCTTCCGGGCGTTCACGCACGGCATCGGTAAGTCGAACGATGACCTGTGCCTGACCTGCCACGTGAGGGAGGACGCGGAACACTGCGTGTTCCGGTGTAAGCGTGTTCGCTCGCGGGCAGACCAGGCTCAGGAATCGTTTCGGGGTCGTCGGCCCCGAAAATATTATAAACTTAGCGTTGGGAAGTAAAGGGGATTACGAATTTATAATCGACGTAATCACTGGGATAATTAAGGAAAGAACAGCGCGCGAACGGGCAGAGCAGGGTGGTTGAAAAAAAAATATACATACTAATAAACAAAAAATCTTACGTTTGGTCAACACATGGGTATATGCGGTTTGGTAAGTCTCCTCTATAGAGTCGAATAGTTGTAGATTGAATTGTGCAGGTAGGTATACACAAATGTAGGGAAGACAAAAAAAAAAAAAAAAAAAAAAAAAAAGGCGACCCTTTCGTCTAGGGCCGCCCCCCAGTCCTATGAATCGTCCAAATATCGTCTTGTCGATCCCATAATGGGATCAAGTAACTCAACCACGGCCCTATCGTTCCAGATAGGAGCCGCTTAATAAATCCCTCCTTGTGGGGGCAGACATTCCAACCCCTTCCCCTACTGCTTCTAGGTAGGGGGAGGATATAGGCCATGATCAAGCACACTCTACTGTGGACAGCGCGGAATGTCCCCATGTATCGTTCTCTACAGAACACGTCCAGGGACATTCCGGGTCGGAAGAAGGGGTGATTTTAGTTGGTAGGCGGCTGGTTATGGGGTGCACGCGGGATGCCTTGACCATAAGTGGTTGGCGCATCCTGGCGTGTTCTCTCCTGTCCGAGTCCAACAGTACTAGGGACACCTTCCCTAGTCTGCTATGAGCGTTCCCCTCAATCCAAAAAAAAAAAGGTTCTCTAGGTCTGGAATTTCTCCAGAATTCTAATGTTAAGATAGGAATGGATGAGAGTTTGCAGGTGACTACAGCTGATGGTCAAGGCCAACCAATTTTAGGTCAGTTTACAACTGAGATTTCTGTTAGTTCATGTAAAAGGATGATTACATTTTTTGTTATACCTTCTGTTAAGAATTCAGTTATCCTAGGGCTGGATTTTCTGAAAACTTTTAATAGTGAATTGAATTTTACTGAATTTTCTTTATCTGTCTCTTCTTTTAATATCTCTTGTGTTGATGCAGTTAAAGATATGAGTAGACTTAATGCTCAGGAGTTAGAGCAGTTGAATAAGGTCATTAAATCATTCTCTTCTATCTCTTCGAAGAATCAGTTAGGTAGAACTCACCTCATCGAACACCACATTGATGTGGTGTTCAGGCAATAAGCCCTTCAGGCAATACCAATATCCCTTGCCTCAAGCCTGGCATTAAAGCTTGGTAAAGGAGGTAGATGAAATGCTTAAGCTTGGTATTATTGAGCCCAGTTCGTCTTCTTTTTGTAGTCCGTTGTGGCTGACGAAGAAGAAGGACGGGACTTTTCGTGTCTGTTTCGACGGACGTAAGTTGAACAGCATAACTGTTAACAGCGATGCTTATCCTATACCTCGTATAGATATCATCCTAACTAAGTTACAGAACGCGAAATACATTTCATCTATCGACTTAAAGAAGGCATTTCTACAGATCCCACTAAGCGAAGAGAGTAAGAAGCTTACTGCCTTTGCAGTAAATGGCAAAGGATTGTATCAGTTCACTACAATGCCTTTTGGTCTGGTTTCTGCTCCACAGACTATGTGTAGATTAATGGATTTGGTAATAGGTCCTGCTCTAGATCCCTTTTGTCAATACTATCTTGATGATATTCTAGTCATTACTCCTGATTTTAAAACTCATATCTCTGTACTGCAGCAGTTGTTCCAACGTCTAAAAGATGCAAATTTGACGATTAACTTGGATAAAAGCAGCTTTTGTCGTGATTCTATTAAGTTTTTAGGATATGTTGTAGATTCACATGGTCTTCATACTGACCCTGACAAGGTGTCAGCTATTCGTGATTTTCCTGTGCCCAAAAATACCACTCAGGTCCGTCGATTGCTAGGAATAGTGGGTTATTATAAGAAGTTCGTTAAATCTTATTCTACCTTGTTGTCCCCTACCACTGATTTGCTTCAAAATAGGAAAAAGGGACAAAATATTGTGTGGACTCCTGAAGCTAATGAAGCTTTCATTAAAATCAAGGAGGCTCTCACAAATTCCCCAGTTATGGTAGCCCCAGACTTTACCAAACCTTTCTATGTGATGACTGACTGTTCAAACACAGCATCTGGTGGTGTACTCTATCAAATTGTCGATGGAGAAGAACACCCTATTGCTTACACCAGTAGGAAATTAAATAAAGCCCAGAAAAATTATACTACAACTGAGAAGGAGTTGTTAGCTATAATTACGGGAATTGAACATTTCAGATATTTTCTTGAAGGTCGTTCTTTTACGGTCATAACTGACCATAGTAGTCTAGTGTGGTTACAGAGTATGAAGAGCCCATCTCCTCGTTTGGCTAGGTGGATTTTAAAATTGGCACAATATGATTATAAAATCGTTCATCGCAAGGCTGCAGGTGTAGTAGTCGCTGATGCACTCTCTAGAACTTTTGATATTAATTTGTTAGATTTATCTACTTTACAACCAGATGACTGGTATCGAAAAATGTTGTATGATGTCCAGAATGTTCCAGGTAAATTTCCTGATTTTAAAGTTGAGCATGGTGTGTTGTATAAGCATGTTTTAAGTTCTATGGATGCCCTTACTGGAATGTCGGAATGGAAGATAGTCGTTCCAACTCCTAATAGAGCAGAGGTTTTGGCCACTTTTCATGACCATCCTACTGCAGCTCATTTTGGCTTCTACAAAACTTTCCGTCGTATATCAGAACTTTATTACTGGCCGAAGATGCGTCAATCTATACGTGGCTATATCGCTCGATGTCAAATTTGTGCTACGTGTAAGCCGACAAATCTTCCTCAACCAGGTTTAATGGGTAGCTATCGACGGATCGATTTTCCATTCCAACTTATATCTTTAGATCTTATTGGTCCTTATCCTAGGTCGTATAAAGGTTCTCAATATGCCTTAGTAGTTGTCGATTATTTTACAAAATTCCCTCTGGTCCATACCATGTCTAAGGCAACTACTTCATCGATTATTAAGTATCTAGAGAATGAAGTTTTCCTAATCTATGGCGTTCCACAGATCGTGTCATGCGACAATGGACCCCAGTTCACAGCTAAGGCTTTTCGTGATCTCATGGCAAAATATAATGTACAAAAGATCTGGTACAATGCAAATTATCATCCACAAGCTAATCATACCGAAAGAGTTAATAAATCCATCGTGACTGCTATAAGATCATATTCTTTCCCTGATCAGAGAGCTTGGGATACTCATATCCACTCTATAGTACAGGCTATCAGGACTTCTTCTCACGAAATAACCAAATGTCCTCCATCTTATTTAATGTTTGGTCGTCATGTACCTCTGTCGGGTGATTATTTTGGTAAGATTTCAGATAATGCCACTAACTTTCCTGCAATATCCGATAAGTTACACCGCTTAGAAGATATTCAGCATCTTCCTGATATCTATGTGGATATTCGCAAACGTTTAAAGGCATCTTATGATAGAAATAAGTGCCATTATGATCTGAGAAAGCGAGCCTTATCGTTCAGAGTTGGAGATTCCGTTTTAAAGAAAAATTTTGTCAAATCTGATAAAGTGAATTTCCAATCTGCCAAGCTGTGTCAAAAATACATTCCTTGTACCGTTATTAAGGTCATTTCTCCTTTGATCTATGAGTTGAAGGAAACCTCTACTGGCAGGAAACTAGGAAGGTTTCATGTCAAAGATTTACTGGAGGATAAGACAGTAGGTCCACACAACTTGTCTGATAATTTGGATGCTTCGTCTTCAGACGAAGATTAACTTGTGAGGGACCAGTTTGTTAATTAAGATCCGTTTATCTATTTTGTTTGCCTGGTTAACATCTGTTTGTTGTGCCTTTCATCTTATTTTATCTTATCTTAATGTTGGTTAATATCTTAGTCTATGGACTTGTTTATTTTGCTGTTGGTTGTCTCTTGAAAGTTCAAACTGCATATCATAGGAGTATCGGATGGATAATGGGAATTTTCCCCATCTTAAATTCTGAGTTAAATAAGTATTTATAGGAATAATTAGGAAAACTCTTTACAAAATATTGTATGTGATATATGGTCTGCATGGGTTCCGGAAACCATGTCCATAGATCTTATGTCGTCACTTAACTTCGTCAGGGTTTGAGCGTGGGTTCAGGACTGATCACACTGGACTTGTGCACTTCACTTGGCTCATAAACATATATTAATACCTATAAGTTGTTCCTAGAATGTCTCTTAGGTTGAAATTAGAATGTGTCATATAGAATTGGATCGTTCTGATATTCAGCAGTAAGTAAGTCGGTTTAACTTGGTTGTCATCTCCTATGTTATTATCTTTTAAATGATTTGAGTTTGAACATATCATATTACATTAAGTTTGGTTACCTGTCTCTCTACCACTTGCTTGGATTAGTGGGAATGAGTATGTGAGTTACCTTATTTGTCTCTCTACTGAGCATTATGCTGGTAGATGCCCTTCTACCTTATATATGAGAAGGTAGATGTGAGTTTATCTTTACCTTTACCTGAATTGAGTTTATCTTTACCTTTGTTGAGTTTATCTCGTACCTTTTACCTTGATTAGTTTATCGCTTATCTATATCTTGATTGAGTATACCTCTTACCATTATCTTGATTGTAGAGTCCTATTAATCTGTCCTTCACTGTTCTTGTCGTGAGTAAAGAATTGGACCACGTCAATAGTTCAGTTTGGGTATTACAGTTGGGACATTTATTATCTTTTACCTTTTGTGCATACCCTCTACCACGAGTAGATATGGGCTTGCAAGTATCTTTACCTTTTTAGCATACCCTATACCATGAGTATAGTGGGCTTGCTGGTCTTCTTACCTTATTGTGTCTTCCTACTGCTATGAAAGCGAGTAGATGTTATGGATTATCTTTTACCTTGAATTTTCTATGTTGATATCCAGAACCATATAATATATGTTTAGGTTTCTAGTAATATAGTTTCAACTAGTCCTAATAAATTAGGCCCTAGGCCCTCATTGAACTCTCGGGTGATTAATAGAATCTGGTCGCTCTAGTGTCAATGTTGGGTATATTGCTAGGATTTGTTTTAGGGTGAATGTTGTGAGTGGTTATTGGTAGTATACTAGGGGTTGTTAATACACAACCGTAATGTAGTTTAATGATTTTACTAGCACTTGAGAATGTAGGTGATGAGTAGTGTAAATAGTTAACTTACTCTCTATAAGTTTATAGTAGTGTAGTTAGAACGTAGTTGGTTAAGGTGTAATTTATTATTATTATTTTTTCTTCTCTTTTGTCTTTCTTAACCCTTGGTCGTGTTAAGTTAAATTAAATCATGGCATTTGATAACGTTGGTCAATTACACATCCCTTCTCTGTTCAATACTTTATGCAAACAATGAAAGATTTCTCGCGCGACCTCTATACTGTCTGTACGACTTCGTCCCTGATTTTGTTCCGTCTCCTCAGCAAATGGTATGACTGTTGAGCTTATCATCATTATGGTTTTATTCCACAACGTTTCGCCTGTACCATGTCCATTATCAGGTTCGCCCTAGTGTTACTTCGTTTAAAAAAAAAAGGAAACTTTTGGAGAGTTTTCCTTTTTTTGCTGAAGATGAGGGAGAATGTAACGGTTAGCCGTTACCCTTCTGGAATTTGATTTCGAGCCGCCTATGGCACATAGTGGAACTGTCAGAGAGGGGACGAGAGCCGCCTTGGAACGCAGCGGGAAAAATCTGATACGGCAGTTGGGTCTGATAACTCGTTGATAGAACACACAGCCTATTTTTTGTTTTGGGAGTGGTCGGTCTGCGGTTACCAAGAAAAGGGATATAACATCGAATATTACAGATAAAACCAAAAAGAAAAGTAAAGCACCAACTACATAAATAATCCAGAAATCCTTGTAGTTTTTACAATAAAAGTTAAGTGGATATCAATTAACCAACCATGTGGTCACGGCTTGTGTTCTAAGCGCAGGTATGTAAGAATTCATGATTTCTCGTCATAAAACCATATATCATCGTTATTTATCTCGTTACTTATTTTTCATATGGTTCATTTTGGGTTAGGAAATAACAGAAATTCATAAGTTAGAGTATAATATAATTTATTCATTTTGCTAGATAGGTAATACCGCTATTCATTTTGCTAGAACAAGCTTTTTTAGTGTCGAACTAAAGTTTTTATCAATCAACAGGTTTTTTGTGAACCTTTTTAGCTGTCAACCGGGTATACCAGTCTTTATAACGCGCAGATACGACGAACATTTAAGTTGGCAGTAGCTGTCACCAAATTTGACTTGACATAACCATAATGTTTGTTTGTTTTACTTTTCGGTGAGATGGATGTTGTGTGGTTATAACAGTATCCTGGGGAGACTAGAGTTTCTTAAATGTAAATTTATTTTAGATCGACCATCCCATATTTTGGAGGACCACCATTTTTGCCGGGTCACTCCTACATTTTGCCAAAATTGTCAGAACCGGAAACCATTACCTTATCCAGAGCCATCAACATTGAAAGTGAAGCATTTTGCTTTGTTCCTCACAGCTCTCCATCGTCGTTGGAATTTTGTTGTGCCTAAAGGGAGGAACCAACCCTAAGGACCTGTGTTTGTGAGCCAAGTTGTGAAAAGGGAACAACCAAAAGATAAGCTTGTGTTTTCTTATATAATTTTAACACCTTAATTATATTTTCACAGTGTACACTAAATTTATATGCGTATAAATGAGGTTAACCAGATAGTTTTTGTAATTCTTAAGGGGGGCTTGTTTTCTGTTATAAAGTAAGTTTTCAAAGATATATAGTTAATATAGGTAATGGTCAATAATAAATAAATAATTTATTTTAACATTAAACAGTAAGAGTAATAAAGGTATAATAAAAGTGGTTTTTAAAGAGAGGGTAATAAATTGACAATAAAGTGGTTTTTTTTTCAAGATAGGGTAATAAAGTTATAATAAAAGGGTTATCAAAGAGAGGATTAATTAAATTGAGATAGGTTTTTTTTTATAATAGTTAGCTAGAAAGTTGCAGACCCAACTCAGTTATAAAAATATAGTGTGATATAAATCGCCCAGCATCTATGCACCAGTATAGTACAGACACATAGATCTGGCACGTTGTTAACTGGTCACTTGTTAGTCCTATAAGATTGTTATACCTTACTAACCTTAGAGTTAAGACTTTGCTATTCCCATGGACTTTGTTTAGATATATTTCGACTAATACCTTTTACCTCGCACAGTAGTGGTGGTTCTTTCTTTTGGCGTAACCGTTTGGGTTCTAGATTTTCTCAACCACCACCACTACTGTTTATCTCATTAGTACTTATGTATAATTGATACATTGTTAAATGTCAAATAATCTTTATCAATAATATATTTGTTGTTACTATTTTGATTTTTTTTTAATTCCAGTCTTTATTACCAGTATATAATATAGCAAGATGGGGTAAACATTAGTATAAATAAGAGTATTTGTTTTCTCTTTGGTATTTTAAAGTGTCATTTAGTTAGTTTATTCCCTGTTGTTATTTATTTCAAAAATCTCAACTATTGTTGAGTTGGCGCCCTTTTCTTCTTCTCTCCTTGTCGTTTTTTTTTATATCATTCTATTTCAAGTGCTACTATCTAGTCGTATTAAGTTTTCATATTAAAAGGTCTCATTTTCTTCCTTGTTGATCTCGTTTCTGTGTCCAATATCTCTATTTTTATATCTCCAAGCCAATCTCCAGTGTAATAAAGCTAGCCCGAATCCCCACGTTAGAGTTCGTGTCTCTCCGTCAGTTTTAAATAGGTTCCTCTGAGCTCAGCCATTCTTTAGTAGCATCTTACAGCCACTTCTTCCAGTTTTACCCTATTTCATCAGTTTTCTTTTTCAAAATCCAAATACCCATAGTATTGGGTTACACTTTCCAATAAAAAATATTCTCAGGTCTAATTGATTTTACTGTATCACCTTTAGTTTGTGGCTTCTAGTATTTCCCGTTGCTTACTTTATCCAGGACAAAACAGGGAAAATAAATATACTCAAAATCATATAAATTTTATAAATATTATTTATTTATATACTATACCATAAATGTAAGTTTCAAAATGTATGCTAAAACTTAAATAATATAAATAACCTTTAATTCTACTATTTCCTTTTTTTAACAAAATTTCATTTAAATGATTCGGTAGACTGTTCTTATTAAAAAAAAACAAACTTTAATTTTCACCTTTTAAATAGATTACTTATATCTTCTATGAATATATGAATAAATAAATTATGCTGCAAAACTGTTAAATTGACAAAAAACAAATATGGTATGTGATATAAAACAACTCCCTCTTTTCACAAATAAACTGACTAACCCTTTCTATCTTCTTTACTTCTTCTCAAGGATTGTGTTGTCCTCGGTTCTCCCACACGTGCTCCAAAGAATGCTGCGACTGCCCTTCTCTTCTAAACTGTTTCACAAACAAAAAACAGCACTCGCTCCAAATCTCTCCTGAATTTAGCCTCTAACTCGATACAAACAATATTAATCTTTATAATACCAAGATTTTTTCTCTCAGCTCGATATCTTGTGCAAAATTGATACAAACCGGCTACTCGTTCCAGACAGATACTGGAATCTATTCGGACACGAGGAGATTGTACTTCTCGACTCGATCACGATTTCGTCTCAACACGAATCTGCTTACACGGCCACCAAATTAACCACTTTACACAAAATTACTATTTTCAAACTAGACTGGTCCCTTCCGATCTTAATTACACAGTAAATCTTTTTCCCTCATCCATCTGAGACTCAACCACTCTATATCTCCCTCCATCCGTCTCCTCCAATCACAAGCATTCTCTACACATTATCCCTACTTTCATTTCTTAAGAACAAATACTGCAATTGGTATACTGCTGTATACCAATTTTCTGTCTTGTTAATTTCCAGGAGATATTAGAATTAATATTTTTCTTATATCCTAGAAAAACCCTCTATTCTAAAACTACACAAATTTTTTTTACCGTCGTTTCTTTCTAGAAAACCATTCAGAAACATTCTATGGTCCATTCCAAAGCGACACATTAAGTTTCTAAACCGACCGTATTTTAGTTCATCGTTTGAATTGTATAAGTCCGTTCGTAGAATCTTTATCACTACACTTTTCCTCTTTACCACGAGACACTGCGTACGGCTAAACTATACTATTTACAAATTTTGGCTATATACAGGGCGATGAAAATTTACGATCTCGTTGTCTTTGACATAAAATTAATTCTCTTAATTCTCCCCATAAAAATTATTTAACAGTACATACATTTCGGGACCTCCAATTATTTCAACTTGCTTTTCAATTCTGTAAATCTTCCACTCCACAAAGCTTTACTTTTTAAATCGATAAATTGCATTTCTAAAGACCCAGTATCAATTCCAAATGGCCGAACCTGTGGATTTCGTTACTATTTGTGTTAAGAGGGTTTACTATGAATGCTAGAGTGGTTTTGTTGGTTTTGAATTGTTCGAATCCGCCAGCAACCTCACGTTTAATTTTTTTGTAACTGTGCTGAAGTAATTCATGTCAACAGTTGCACTGGTTCTATCGCGATATTGCTTTAGAAATTGAAAATGAAGTAATTTACCACTCTGAATATACTCTCAAAAAATAATTAATTTTTCTTCAAAACAAACCAATTCTTCCACCAAAACACAGGCTGAGTTTCCATTTCTTTGCAGTTTTAGATTCAGATCATTTAATTTCGCTGTGATATCCACCAAAGTAAAATTTTTGCAACCATTTGTCGTTCCCTAATTCAGAAAAAGGCATTAATCAACGTCTATTACGCCAGATCATCCATTTCATAAGTCCATATTTGGAATAGTTTCATATTTTTTTGCTAATTTTTTGCTAATTTATTACCACAAAAACAAATTTTTTGCTCCACCCCTAACCGAGAAACAATGGTTGATGTAGCGTAATATTACGTCACATCAACGATAGCCATATCTCGCGAACCTAAAGAGCTAGAAAATCGTACTACGCGGCATATTTTTTTGCTAATTTATTGCTGTCGATCTGCATATGCAACATACCCCAACACCACCCCTGCTTCCCTTACAGCTAAACAACACCCCCAAAAAACAACGAAAAATCTTGAAAAATGATTTTTGTGATATAGTTGACGGTTGATATTTAATTGCTAATTTTTTGCTGTCATTAGCCGCAAAAAACAATTTTTTTGCTCCACCCCTAACCGAGAAACAATGGTTGATGTAGCGTAATATTACGTCACATCAACGATAGCCATATCTCGCGAACCTAAAGAGCTAGAAGATCGTACGACGCGGCATATTTTTTTGCTAATTTATTGCTGTCGATCTGAATATGCAACATACCCCAAAACCACCCCTGCTTCCCTTACAGCTAAACAACACCCCCAAAAAACAACGAAAAATCTTGAAAAATGATTTTTGTGATATAGTTGACGATTGATATTTAATTGCTTATTTTTTGCTGTCATTAGCCGTAAAAAACAATTTTTTTGCTCCACCCCTAACTGAGAAACAATGGTTGATGTAGCTTAATATTATGTCACATCATCGATAGCCATATCTCGCGAACCTAAATAGCTAGAAAATCGTACGACACGGCATATTTTTTTGCTAATTTATTGCTATCTGAATATGCAACATACCCCAAAACCACCCCTGCTTCCCTTACAGCTAAACAACACCCCCAAAAAACAACGAAAAATCTTGAAAAATGATTTTTGTGATATAGTTGACGGTTGAGATTTAATTGCTAATTTTTTACTGTCATTAGCCGTAACAAACAATTTTTTTGCTCCACCCCTAACTGACAAACAATGGTTGATGTAGCTTAATATTATGTCACATCATCGATAGCCATATCTCGCGAACCTAAAGAGCTAGAAAATCGTACGACGCGGCATATTTTTTTGCTAATTTATTGCTGTCGATCTGAATATGCAACATACACCAAAACCACCCCTGCTTCCCATACAGCTAAACAACACCCCCAAAAAACAACGAAAAATCTTGAAAAATGATTTTTGTGATATAGTTGACGGTTGAGATTTAATTGCTAATTTTTTGCTGTCATAAGCCGTAAAAAACAATTTTTTTGCTCCACCCCTAACTGACAAACAATGGTTGATGTAGCTTAATATTATGTCACCTCATCGATAGCCATATCTCGCGAACCTAAAGAGCTAGAAAATCGTACGACGCGGCATATTTTTTTGCTAATTTATTGCTGTCGATCTGAATATGCAACATACACCAAAACCACCCCTGCTTCCCTTACAGCTAAACAACACCCCCAAAAAACAACGAAAAATCTTGAAAAATGATTTTTGTGATATAGTTGACGGTTGAGATTTAATTGCTAATTTTTTGCTGTCATAAGCCGTAAAAAACAATTTTTTTGCTCCACCCCTAACTGACAAACAATGGTTGATGTAGCTTAATATTATGTCACCTCATCGATAGCCATATCTCGCGAACCTAAAGAGCTAGAAAATCGTACGACGCGGCATATTTTTTTGCTAATTTATTGCTGTCGATCTGCATATGCAACATACCCCAAAACCACCCCTGCTTCCCTTACAGCTAAACAACACCCCAAAAAACAACGAAAAATCTTGAAAAATGATTTTTGTGATAAAGTTGACGGATGATATTTAATTGCTAATTTTTTGCTGTCATTAGCCGCAAAAAACAATTTTTTTGCTCCACCCCTAACTGAGAAACAATGGTTGATGTAGCTTAATATTACGTCACATCAACGATAGCCATATCTCGCGAACCTAAAGAGCTAGAAAATCGTACTACGCGGCATATTTTTTTGCTAATCTATTGCTGTCGATCTGCATATGCAACATACCCTAAAACCACCCCTGCTTCCCTTACAGCTAAACAACACCCCCAAAAAACAACGAAAAATCTTGAAAAATGATTTTTGTGATATAGTTGACGGTTGATATTTAATTGCTAATTTTTTGCTGTTGATCTGCATATGCAACATACTCCAAAACCACCCCTGCTTCCCTTACAGCTAAACAACACCCCCAAAAAACAACGAAAAATCCTAAAAAATGATTCTCATGATGTGGTTGACAGTTGATGTTCAATTACAAATTTTTTTCTATGATAAGTTCTATCGATCCATAGCTTATTTTAAATGTTTTTTAATGATACTTATGCACATGCACGTATTATAAAAATTGAGTTATCCATCGCATTTTTTCGGTATGTCAAAAAAAAGTGTTTCATTTTTTGTTTATTACATTTTCTGTTATATCTCGAAAACTGCTCGATGGATTTTAATGATCCTCTTCTCTTTTTATTTTGTTAAACGTGCAAAAATATGAATTTTTCATTTTACCATATCAATGTATATCGAACCATATCTCCTAGATTTATCGATCGATTTTTGACTATTATTAAATATAAGTCACTTCGATACCACTCCGGCTACACTCATAAAAAAAGTAGTTACCGATCTTAGAAAAAGCGTTGTTGAACGAAGAAAGGCTGTTTTCTAGAGCCAAGAGTAAAATAAATTACAACCAAGAATTTTTTTTCAATACATTCTTATGAAGAATAAGTTCTTGGCTATAGTTTATTTTACTCTTTGCTGTAGAAAACAGCCTTTCTTCGTTCAAGGACGCTTTTTTTAAGATCGGATAGCTATACTTTTTTTATAAGTGTATGAAAACTCTTTCATTGTCCCCCGGACTAAAATGAATCAGCTATCAAATAATTATTTATTTTTCTTGAAAGTGATTCTTAGAAGTTTCTTTAATAACTGCATCAAATGCCGCGCCGCTATTTTATGTTTACAATGCTTAACGATGTATAAGTATATCCATGTACTAATTTACATCATAATGTTTATTTATGTGTAATTCAATCCCATAATTAGTCTAAAAGTGTTTTAAAGTTTTCACCCCCGTACTTCGTAGAAGAGATATGGAAGAAACAGACAATTAACGTAGTACATACATCCCATCAAATATTTATTGGACATTGATGTTATTTAAAATCATCAATAATTTACATTTGCTAATTTACATTTAATAGTTACATGCTGCTTGGAAATTTGTTATCGCTCGGACTGTCGATTTGTCGATGGGTGTGTATTACATGTCATGTAGAGATAAGAAACGCTGTTTAAGAAGTCTTGAGTCATACCAGTGCTGTTACAGCTAAATATTTGCGCAGATTGACTTCGGATATTCAATCAACGATATTTGTTTTGTACATATTTTACAATATAAATATGGCCTGCAATATGGCCTCTTGGCGACCATTTGAAAATGAGAAAAATATTAACCCAGAATCGAGTTGTGTTGAAAGCAGTTTAGAGTTTAAAAACAAAGACCTACATGTGCAGTGTCAACGTTGTTTTCAACATATACGAGTGCTTAAAAAAAGAAAATGATCAAAACTCCGATAGAACTATTCTAAATAAAATAAGTGAACTTACCAAACTATCAGCATCGACAATTTATCGTATAAGGGAAGGAAACGTTATAAATCACGGTTTAAAACGAATACGAACGAATCAAAAATTCAGAAAAATAGACGATGTCGATAAAAATATTCGAAAGACTGTGTATAATTTCTACAAGGAAAACAAGGTGCCTACATTACATATGATCCAATATGCACTAATAGAATATCCTAGTTATTCTTACAAATGTTTAGCAACATTGCGAAACATTTTGATAGACTGTGGGTTTAGATATAAGAAAATAAATGACAGAATGGTAATAATGGAGTGGCAGCGAATAGTCCAACTTAGGCAGGAATATTTACGCAAAATCAAAGAATATCGACAGTCTAACAGATTAATAATATATCTAGACGAGACCTGGTTTGACACACATGACGTCGTTAAGTATGGTTGGGTGGATAACTCTCAGAGCTGCAGTTTAAATACACCATGTTCAAGGGGGAAACGTATAATAAGGGCACCTCAGCACCATCTGGTGGACGATAGAACCATATTGCAGATTAATAAATTCGGTTATACAGGTTTTCAATTTCGAACCAAGTCACTTTGGTTCCTTGTTGCAGGTATGTATCTGTAACATGCGACAGTTGGTTCCATGTAGTAGATTTATTTCAGTCAAATTTCAGTAGGTTCGGATTATCATTGGCAATCAATAATTTGTAAAAATGTTACCTAACCAAATAAATTTCCATCGCCAAGAGTGCAAAAAATTATGAGAATTGTAACGTTGATGTCGTCAACTTCCACTGAAGCTTTTATTTGCAAGGTGCGAGAGGTATGTGTATTGTTTTATATATTTTTTAACTTCTAACCTTAACAACATTTTTAAAATTGTATAGAATACATATCGTATTTTTTAGTTACTTCTATCTAATAGTATGTTAGTTGTCAATTTAAAAAAAGTTCTTTTTGTTTATAATTTTTAAATCCCACTTTGATTTTTTTATAATATGTAAGTTGGTTCCTTATTGCAGAATTATTTTATAGGTGCAGCCAATTAATAGCGAGGAAAAGCAGGGACCAAGTACACAGGAAGATTTTTTGAGTACCGCAAAATTAGAAAAAAGGATCACCAACAGAAAAAAATAAAACCAACCAAACAATAAGTTGGTTACAAACCAAAGAAATTAAATTATGTAAGGAAAATCCTTATAGCATATAGCCACAGTTTGCCACATATTTAGAACCATTGTGGCCTAAGGGAAAGCCATTTTCAGAAGCAAAACTTAAAGATATACAAAGTTATCTGCATTTAATACCCTTAAGTTACCACAATTTTTATACAAATCTTATAGCAGATAGTACTAGAGTTGAGGATATAGACGGATGTAGCGGAAACCCAGATTTCGAACCAGATGCAGACTGTTAATGTTATATTTAGCAACATATAGACGGATTTAGCGGGAATTCAGATTTCGAACCAGATGCAGACTGTTAATTTTATATTTAGCAACAAAGAACCACGTGATTTTTTTCTACCTTAGGAGTAAATTTTTTAGTTGTTAATTTGACTATAGCATTAATACACATAAGTTATAATAAATGTGTTTACTTTTGTGTCGTTTCTTATCATTTTTATATTCAAATAATTTCATCGAACATATAAAACGTTTTTCTTGATTTTCTCAAAACAATGTTAATGTCAGTTGGTTCCTTGTTGCATAACTGGGTCCAAATAAATGATGCGCCCATGTCTCGTAATACGATATATTCCTTAAATGTTTACCGCCAACCACTTGGTTTGGCTGCTTCAACTGACAAAATAAAAGACTCTACCTATTGTTTCATGGTATTTTATATACCTTTTTATATACATTTTTATATGGTATTTTTGTGTGTGTGTGTGTTTATATATTTTATTTGCAATTTATTTATTTTGCAATTTTGGGGGTGTTGTTTAGCTGTAAAGGAAGCAGGGGTGGTTTTGGGGTATGTTGCATACTCAGATCGACAGCAATAAATTAGCAAAAAAATATGTCGCGTCGTACGATTTTCTAGCTCTTTAGGTTCGCGAAATATGGCTATCGATGAGGTGACATAATATTAAGCTACATCAACCATTGTTTGTCAGTTAGGGGTGGAGCAAAAAAATTGTTTTTTACGGCTAATGACGGCAAAAAATTAGCAATTAAATCTCAACCGTCAACTATATCACAAAAATCATTTTTCAAGATTTTTCGTTGTTTTTTGGGGGTGTTGTTTAGCTGTAAGGGAAGCAGGGGTGGTTTTGGGGTATGTTGCATATTCAGATAGCAATAAATTAGCAAAAAAATATGCCGCGTCGTACGATTTTCTAGCTATTTAGGTTCGCGAGATATGGCTATCGATGATGTGACATAATATTAAGCTACATCAACCATTGTTTCTCAGTTAGGGGTGGAGCAAAAAAATTGTTTTTTACGGCTAATGACAGCAAAAAATAAGCAATTAAATATCAATCGTCAACTATATCACAAAAATCATTTTTCAAGATTTTTCGTTGTTTTTTGGGGGTGTTGCATATTCAGATCGACAGCAATAAATTAGCAAAAAAATATGCCGCGTCGTACGATTTTCGAGCTCTTTAGGTTCGCGAGATATGGCTATCGTTGATGTGACGTAATTCTCGGTTAGGGGTGGAGCAAAAAAAATGTTTTTTGCGGCTAATGGCAGCAAAAAATTAGCAATTAAATATCAACCGTCAACTATATCACAAAAATCATTTTTCAAGATTTTTCGTTGTTTTTTGGGGGTGTTGTTTAGCTGTAAGGGAAGCAGGGGTGGTGTTGGGGTATGTTGCATATGCAGATCGACAGCAATAAATTAGCAAAAAAATATGCCGCGTAGTACGATTTTCTAGCTCTTTAGGTTCGCGAGATATGGCTATCGTTGATGTGACGTAATATTACGCTACATCAACCATTGTTTCTCGGTTAGGGGTGGAGCAAAAAATTTGTTTTTGTGGTAATAAATTAGCAAAAAATTAGCAAAAAAATATGAAACTATTCCAAATATGGACTTATGAAATGGATGATCTGGCGTAATAGACGTCATTAATCACCCTTTCAGGGTGATTTTTCATTTAGGAATATTTCATTTTATTTCAGTCAAGCACAAAGCAAAACTTTTCAACACCTTAGCTTTGGAGAGCCATCGCACTTTATTGTGAGGAGGTCGGAATACTGAGCCTACATTTCGTTTAAGAATTCTTGACAATGGTAGAGTGCTTTTGACAAGATGATATTAACAATCTTGATCCCCAAATTCATGACCTCAACTATTTCGGCTCGAAATGTTTAGGCACAAAGCGTTTCTTGGTTTATTATGCACTGAAACGTAAGAATTGCAGTGGAACAAATTTCACGATTGTTATTCGTTTTCACGAGTGATAATGCACACGTTTGTTAACGAAACTTTGATGAACTTTTTCTTCCTGAAAGTGTACAAACAAATCAATTTTTTTCTGATGATGTCAGATGCAGCTATATGGTTAAAGCAGGTCACCACCTTAAACTAATATACGCAAATCTTATTCATGTAACATGTGTCGCTCATGGATTAAATAGGGTGGCAGTTCATTAATAAATAATTGCAAAAAAATTTTTCTTGAAGCTCCTCTTGTAACGGTACTAAAGTCACTAGCGTTTTCGGAACCCTAGTGTTATTCTGGTTCCACCCTATATGCAAAATCCGTTTCAGGAATTGTACCGTGTATCGCGTGGAATTGAATATTCAGTGATTCTCACGTGTGTATTTTGTCGATCGTACGTTCTCAGGGTTTTAGCGTGGAAATCATATCATTTTCATCTGGGGACCTTGTTATGTGTATTTTATCTTTTGCCGTCAAAAGAATTTTGGTCATAATTCTTTAATAATAAGTAGTCTTAAAGTCGGAGTCTTATTTATTTTAGAGCCAGAATGTCGCTGTATGTTTATCTAAGAGATAAGTGGATCAGCGATAAGGTTTCTCTAGTGTTTTCGAGTAGACAATCGTTGATAGAGCTGACTTAAGCATTTTTTTATGGGAAAAGTAGGTGGAACGAACTTTTGAGATCTGTTTGTTTATTTTTTTGGTGACTGGCCGAGCTGTTTTGGTGTGCGTCCGAGGTCTTAATCCAGAGCGCGATTTGCAATTTTTTATTGGTCAGTTTGATGGATTGGGTGTCTTAAGTCTGTAATTGGTCGTTGAGTTGTTCATAGGAAGATCGGAGTTTGGAGGAGATCGATATGGATAGTTAGGTAGGAGCCGTCAAGAAGTCAAGTTGTAGCAGAGAGCGCTTATAACGGTTTCTGAAGAGTCGAGTTGAAATTTTAGTTTGAGTTTTTTAAGTGAAGTTCCTGTGCAATTTGATTGCAGAAGTCTTTGTGTTGGAGTTAAGTGTTTGTTCCAGTATGGTCTAAGCAAGCCGCAGGCCACCGCGTCCCGCTGTTTTTAGGCGAACGCGATACCTTATGCCAATGTCGGTATAATAAACTTTTCTTTCATGCAAGCAGGAGTTAGAAGTTTTCTTTTGGTGTTACTAGTTTCAACATCGTAGTTAAAGCATGAAGTTTGCTTTTATTTTAGTATTTTTTGATCCCGTTTAATAAACTAGACAACAAAGACAAAATTTTTCTATAAACTATGGGGGTAACCTGATGTACTTTTATTGTATCTCTTCATAAATAAAGTGACATTTATGTATTAAGTGAATTGTGCCTTGGACTTAAAACAACCAAGAAGAACAGGACTATGATGACAAGGTATTATTTTTGTATGTAAAACTTTATTTTATTTTTTTGGTAATCACGATCTCTATTTGTAAACCGTAAGAGATCACAAATTTAATTTCATTTTGTTTCAATAAATAATGTTTGATTTCACATTAGATACGGGACATTCACATTAGATATGTGGCACGAGTAACACGTGTTTTCGTTCGCTCTTGGCAAAAATCTTTAGTTTTGTGTGAAAAAGAAATTAACAGTTATAAAAAGACGTGTAGGTAATCATTTGATGGTAGTACTTGTTAAAAGTGTAGCCAAATTTTGGAAAACTCCAAAAACAAGGTAAAATTTGATATCTTTTATTATAAACTAAATCGACTAGTTCTTCCTTTTCGATCAAGTCGTTGTCAAAGATGCCGGATACAAGGCAAACGAAACAAACTCCACAGACGACTCAAGATGGAATGTTGAGTGAAGAACTGTTAACGAAAATTTGTAAACAACAGTCTAATTTTACTATGAACGAAATAGATGTTAAGTTTACACAATTCAAAGTCAGTCTGGACTCATTAATTGGGCAAGTTACTGAGAATAGGGAGAAAATAAATACCATATCCATGAATCAAAATTTGATCGAACAGCGCTATAAACTTAATAATTTACTACTTTTTGGTATGGAAGAAAAAAACCAAGTGGGAAAATCTTTAGAAGACACAGTGGTAAAATTTTTAAATGATAAATTATCAGCAAACCTAACCCAAAGTGACGTAGATATGTGTTTTAGAATAGGTAAATTTTCTGATAAAAACAGTACGAATCCTCGACCAATTCTCCTACGGTTTTTGTCATATAAAGTTAGAAGAAGTGTTTTTGATAGGAAAAAAATGTTGAAAAGTTCCGGAATAAGTATTAAAGAAGATTTAACCACTACTGCTAGTAAGATTTTGAGGGCGGCTATGGAGAAATACGGGAAACATCGAGTTTGGACATTGGATGGAAGAGTTTATGCGTTAATTAATAATATAAAAAAGTGTCTTTCTGATAATTCATTCAACTAATTTTAAATGTTAATAATTACTTTATCGAACAGGTACTACTACTAGTTTTAGTTTCAATATAAATTTGTTTTAAACATGAATCAATTATTCTTAATGGGTTTTGTGTTTTATTAGTGATAAAAAATATATGGGTTTATTTTATGCTCGTTATTTTAACTGGAACGAAAGTTCTGCGTATTATCATTGTATTTATTATATTTCTTTTTCAATACTGGTTATTTATTTATTTAGGAACTATGATGGGTATTTTGTCAGGAGCAGCGTGCTCATTTTATTTGTTATATTTAATAGATTTCATACAGTTTTTTTTTGTGTTGTTATTTTAGATATCAGGTACTTTTATGAAAAAATTTTCTTTTGCTTTCTTTAACGCTAATTCATTATGTAATAAATTTAACGAATTTAAATCTTATGTTTTAAGAGAGGAATATGATGTAATAGGTATTGGGGAAACTTGGTTTAATCAGAATATTACTGATCATTTTGTGCACATTGACGGATTCAACCTTATAAGAAATGACCGAATTACAAGAGGGGGAGGAACTGCAATATACATTCGATCTTCACTTAATTATAATATTCTTTGTGATTTTACTAATACAGATTCTGTTGAACAATTGTGGATTAGTTTCAAATTACATAATACAAAATACGCATTTGGAAATATATATAGACCCCCGGATAAAAATATAAATGATTTTTTAAGCGACTTTGAAGAAAATTTAGCTGAAATTTTCACACAGTTTGATGAAATAATTTGTGGAGGGGACATAAATATTGACATGTTAAAGGGGCCGTCCTGCAATAACGTAACAAAGTTTATTAACATTACAGAAATATTTAATCTACAACAAATAATTAATGAACCTACTCGAATCACAGCTACTGGTGAATCACTTATTGATGTCATTTTAATTTCAAATCAAAACGATTCTTACATTCATGGTAATAAAGAACTATTTATTACTTCTGATTATCAGTTAGTATTTTGTGCATTAAATTTTGAAATCAGTAATAAAGAAAATGTTATATATACAAGAAATTTAACTAACATAGATAAAAATTTATTGGAAGATTTTTTATATTCGTCTCCTTTCGAAGAAATATTTCGGTTAGAAAATATTAATGATAAAGTTTCACTTTTTAATCAGTTAATGGTAAATATGTTTGATACATTAGCTCCTATTAGAAAAAGAAAAAACAAAAAAATAAATCCTCCATGGCTTACAGATAACATAAAACTATTGATAAAGCTGAGAGATAAAGCTCTTTCTAAATACGGAACAACAAAACGTCCAGCTCATTACCAGTATTACAAAGATTTGAAAAATTTCACTACTGTTGCAATAAGAAACGAAAAAAGGGGGTATTTTAATTTTTGTTTGAATACTTATGGTAGAAATAGTAAACAAATGTGGCAACAAATCAGAAAGTTGGATATTCGTTCGAAACCGGCAAATAGAGAAATACCGCAAAATTTAGATAATCCTAATAATATAAATAATCATTTTCTTTTAGTAACTGGTAATATGACTGAGCCAGATCAGAACTTATTACTTTTCTATAATAATAATTTAAAGACAAATTTTAATGAATTATTTAATTTCATCACAGTTAATACAAATACTGTGTATAAATATTTACTAGAAATTAAAACTAAAGCAGTGGGAGTCGACGAATTACAAATTGACATGCTTTTGCTATGTTGCCCATACATTTTACCATTCATAACTAATATTGTTAATACCTGTATTGAATTATCGGTTTTTCCCGATGAATGGAAAATATCAAAAGTTTTTCCTTTGCCTAAGAAATCCAACATAACTGGTATGAGTGAACTCAGACCTATTTCCATTTTATCTGTGTTGTCGAAAGTTTTAGAAAAAATAATAAAAAATCAAATTGAACAACATACAAGTCAATATGATATTTTACCAACTAGTCAGTCAGACTTTCGGCGGGGCTACAGCTGTGCAACAGCGCTATTGGAAGTTACCGATGACATACTTCGAGACATAGATAAGGGAAATTCTAGTATACTAATACTTGTGGATTATACAAAAGCTTTTGATACAATAAATCATCAGTTATTATTCAATATTTTGCATTATGTAGGGTTCTCTCCAAATGCTATTAAATTTATTAAACATTATCTTACTAACAGATCTCAGTTTGTGGAAACAAGTTCGGGAATATCTAATAAAAAAATATATATTTTGTGGTGTGGCCCAAGGTTCAGTTTTGGGACCGGTTTTATTTTGTCTATATGCAAGTAACGTATCTACTGTTTTAGAAAATTTTAAAGCTTACATTTATGCAGATGATACTCAGATAAAAATTAGTATAACCGAGTTCGATAGTATTATCACAAATGAACGTATTAATACAGAATTGTCAAAACTTGTAAACTTTTCAAAAAGACATCAGTTAATCATAAATCCCACTAAAACTCAAATGTTAGTGTTCGGAAAAAACAAAGACGTCATTTCAGAGCAACTATCAGTCTCAATTGATGGTGTTGATGTATTATCTGTTAATGTGGCACGAAATTTAGGTTTAGAATTAGATACAGATCTCAAATTTGGCAGTCATGTGAATAAGTGCATTAAACGGGCTTATACCAATCTAAAAATGCTTTTTCCGCATCGTCACATTTTAGATCAAAAGACAAAAATTTTATTGTGTGATACAATGGTTCTGTCACTTTAATTATTGTGATACAGTATATGGTCCGTGCCTTGACAATATAGAAACAACACATTCAAAGGGCTCAAAACTCTTGTCTCCGGTACATCTACGGTATCAGAAAATTCGAAAGAATTAGCCATAAACTGATTGAAGCTAAATGGTTAAATATGAAGAGTAGAAGAGAGTTACATTTGACCACATTGTATCATAGAATAATATTATATAAGTCTCCACCATATTTATACAATAAAATTACGTTTCGCAGTGATGTGCACAACATACATACTCGTTTCAGAGGCCAAATATCACCACCTGCTCACCGAACTACTAAATTTCAAGGATCATTCACATATATGATTTTTAAAATATATAGCCAAGTACCCCAACATCTAAAATATCTACCAATAAGTATGTTTAAGACTAAGTACAAAAGTATTTTACAAGAAAGTAAATAGCAATTCTTTTTCTTTGTATTTTTTTTAATGTCATATATCATTTGTTTTTGTTTATAGTAATAAAGGGATGACACTTCATTGTATCAGCCTAGCTGTTTGTCATCTCTTTTTTGCAGAAATGTATTATTGAATTTAATATGTAAGTATTATAATGTATTGTTACATATCATTCTGCAAATAAAACATTATTATTATCAGATTTAGCCATACGGCTCACACTCCCTCTAAGGGGAAAATTGACTCATCCCAGATACCTACGGTATCAAAAGGATTGAGCTCTGGTGGGACTCTTTCCGTGTTATCGAGCCCTAGGTGACTTGGTACGCAGGTGTATCTCCCAAAAATGTTCGTACACTTCTGGCCGTCGCGAGTAGTACCGCTTTCTGCATGGTCTTATAAATATTTTCATTCAGACCCAGCTTTTTGATGCTTTCGAGGAGGGTCTTCGGAATGACTCCAGTAGTAGACATAATAATCGGTATCGTCTGGGTACTTTGCATTCTCCATTGCCTTCGTATTTGAATTTCCAGATCTCTGTACTTGGCGATCTTTTCAGTAAATTTACTACGTAGATTATTGTTGTTGGGTATCGCCACATCAATTAGTGTTGTTTGTCTTGTTAATTTATTAACTAGTACGAGATCTGGTCTATTATGTGCCACTGTTTGGTCTGTGAGCACAGTGCGGTCCCAGTATAGCTTGTAGTTGCCATCCTCAAGCATACTCTCAGGGACGTATTGATAATACGGGAGATGGACCGTTTGGAGAAGTCCCAGCTTGATAGCTATCTCTTGATGAAGGATTTTCCCCACTGCGTCATGCCGTTCCTTGTATTCAGTTGCAGCAAATGCCTGGCAGTCCCCTGTAAGATGTTGGATGGTTTCTTGGGCTTGACATCCATATCGGCATCTGTCGTTTTGAACCTGAGGGTCTTTGATGATATATTTCAGGTAATTTCTGGTTGGTATAACCTGATCCTGAATCGCCAGTAATGAACCCTCCGTTTCAGGGAACATCTTTTCTGATGTCAACCAATAGTTCGACGCTGTATTGTCGACATATTCTTGGCTGACCTCATTGGGATGTCGCCCATGCAGAGGTTTACCCATCCAGGTGCGCATTTTTTCGTTTTTAGTGAGGTGGTTTATGCGCATTTCTGGTTCCCTCAGTTTGATCGGTGTTGTGTCATCTACTGCGCAAATAGCGCGATGTAGAGTAGATGTCTCAGCTTGCAACTGAAAATAATTTCTTAAATTAGCAATTTGTTTATCTAATTGCTCACCTATATCCATAAGTCCTCTTCCTCCTAGATTTCGTGGTAATGTTGTTCTTTCTACTGCACTTTTAGGATGGTGTTTTTGTGCCTTTGTGAGGTGTGTTCTTACTTTCCGCTGAAGATTCTCTATGTCCGTTTTTGTCCACTTAACAATGCCAAACGAATAGCTAAGCGCGGAACATGCGTAGGTGTTTAGTGCCTTAAACAAATTTCTACTGTTAAGGTGTGAACGAAGCAGCTGTTTTACCCTTCGTATAAACTCAGTAGTTATCTCAGTTTTCATTTGCTTATGGTCAATTTTCCGCGCCTGTTTTACTCCAAGATATTTGTACATATCGTTTTCGCCCATGGCCTCGATGTTCTGGCCATTTTGCATATCGAATCCTCCGGGCTGTACTTTTCCTTTGACTATATTTAAAACACGGCACTTGTCTAGTCCGAAGTGCATACTAATGTCATTTGAAAAGGATTCTACAGTTCTTAGCATCTCATCTAGTTGGTTTCGAGTGGAAGCCATTAATTTCAAATCATCCATATACAACAGATGATTAAGCTTCGCCACCACATTGTTGTTATTTTTGATGCTAAAACCTGCGTCAGTGGAGTTCAATAGCTGAGACAGTGGGTTCATAGCTAGACAGAACCATAGTGGACTTAACGAATCTCCTTGGAAAAGGCCCCGGCTGATTGCGATATTTTCAGTTTCGATGTTATTTTCACCAGGTATTTGAAGGTGAATTCTAGTCTTCCACTCTGTCATTATATGCTGTAAAAAGGTCACTATATTATCATCGACTTTATATATTCTCAATATATCTATAAGCCATTCATGCGGCACTGAATCAAAGGCCTTCTTGTAATCAATGAAGGCAGTAAGTAGGTTCCTCTTTTGGAATATGCTTGATTAGAAATGACTGAGTCGATGATAAGTTGTTCTTTGCAACCCATGGAACACTTAGCGCATCCTTTCTGTTGAGGTTCTATGATATTGTTCAGTGCACAGTGTTGGTAGATACGACGGGCTACACAGGATGTGACCAATTTATACAAAGTTGGAAGACAAGTAATTGGGAGGTATTTGGCTAGATCTTGGGTGTTATTTTGATCCTTCGGTATTAAATAAGTGGTTCTTTGAGTTAGAAATAATGGTGTTTCCTGCGGATTAGAAATAAAATTATTAATTAGTGTTGATAAGCAATCATGAACACTCCAAAACTTCTTAAGCCAGAAGTTTTGAACTCCGTCTGGTCCAGGAGGTTTCCAGTTATGAAGCTCTTTGATGATATTTGAGACTTCTTCAGTGGTGAAGGGCTCGTAGAGAGTAGTAGTGTAGTGTTGGCACTTCTGTGACGTATCTTCTATCCATCCAGCGTTGTTGTTAAGAGCAGCTGGTGTGGAAAGTTGATTTCCCCAAAACTCATGAATTTCTTCTTGGCTTGGATAAGACTTATCAAGATTTTCTACGGTGGAGTTGAGTTTTCGATAGAAGGCCTTCTCAGCAGTCTCAAAAAGGGCATTGTCGGATTTTCGGTTGTTACTCACTTTGTACCTTCTTAGTCGTCCGGAATAAACGGAGAGTTTTTGTTTTAATGTATCCAGACACTGTTGGGCTGTGTTGTTTTCTGGATCATATCTTGAGTGTCTTGCAGTACTCAGTATTATTTCTTCAGCTCTCCTGATAACTTTTCTACTTCTTACACCTCGTATATATTCTGTGATTTGACCAATATCCCTGCGCAGTAATTCAATCTTTCCGAGCAGTCTTTTTTCCCAGGGTGCAATTCTGTTACCAGTCCTTCCGTTGTTAGTACCCCGTCTTGTTTTGATCTTAACGCCCATTACATTAGCAATTGATGTTGCTGCACAGTAGATAAGCATGTGCAAATATTCTAATGTGTGGGCTTCTACGACATAATTGGGTAGGACTTCAGTGTTCACAATTTGTAACAGCGCCCCTAGTTTCTTACAAGAGTTTATTCGTGGTAGCGGTGGTCTGCTAAGTGGGTTTGTTCCATTAAACTCCTGTACTGCACGTGCCATTTCGTTTACTAGGTTATCACGTAACTCGTTGTTTTCCTGCTCTGCATTGTCAGGTTGAGTTTCTTGTATGGCAAGCTCAGGAATCTGCTCATGACCTTCAACAGGGACTTGATCTTCAATTACTACATCGTTATGAATCTCCCGTTCGACTTCGCTTCTGATGGTATTGCGTCTAGTCTCTGGGATAAGGTTGTTTCTTATAATTACCCGGTATTGGTCTGATACTCGTTGCTCCGATACTTGAATATCTGGGTACGTCCTGCAAAATTCGGCATACAGCTGTTGTCGGTAGCCGATTGTTTCTTGACCGAGGTTGGTCACCTTGTAGTAGAAGCGCAAAATGTTTTCATTAATGGGCACAGTCCATTTCATGCACTGCCTCGGTCGTCCCGCTTGAGTGAGCACCGGCTGATGATCCAGCGCAGCACCTTCGGCGGGTGGAGCTCTTGTTATTTGGCTCGCTTGAGGTTGTGGTTGTGGTTGGGCTGTAGCTGATTGTATGACAGGGGCCCGCCTCCTCAACACCCTGCCACCGACGTCCCGCATGCTGTCACGTCCAGCGCCGGCTCCAGACGTGCCCTGGCGATCCCCAGGCAGCGATCCTAAACATAAATTATTATTCTCCATTCTCATGGGTGTTATTATTATTATTATTATTATTATTTGCAAAATAAAATTTTATTATTTGTCTTTTCCTTCTATCTTGTATTGTCAGTCCAACAAAGATTTAACTGAGTAATGGCATAGATAAGGTAAGTCACGCTATATTTGCTTTCACGCCATATTTGCTTTTATTTAGTAAAGTTGTATATTTTGTATATCGACTGTTTTTGTTTAATATGTTGAGTTAGCTATCCTTCCTTTTTTGGTTCCCATAAGGTAATCGGTGGCGCCCAATATTTTATTTCCTTTTATTTGACATTCTGATTTTGATTTTTCTATTTTTTTTTATTTCTAAGCTAATAAGAGCAAAATTAATAACATCTTGTTAAGAACTACCCCACATCTCTTCTGAGGACTCTGAGCAACCGAGGACTTGTTCTCCAAATTGTGTAGCACGTCACATCCTTATATGACATATCAACATCGTGCCAAATTTTAATTTTCCATTCATGTTTCACTGGCATTTGACGTGTTAATTCTTCACTCTAAGAATTTAAATGTAAAAGGACAAGTTACCAAAAGTTCCTCTATCACGAACAGATAATTAGACGTTGAGGTACGTGGCTCAATGCTGCAATTTTTAATTCCAATCATTTCGGAGCAGTATCATATCAAAACGTATTAAAGTCAGAGTGGATCAAGCCACAAAAACTTCTTCTTTTCTTCTTTAGTGCACATTGTGATACATTTTTAGTGGTGTAGCAAAATTCTACCTTTGCTTATGATTTTACCAAAAATTAAGCGTTCTTAAAATGATTTTACCAATATTACAAAAATTATGAGAAATCTAGCATTTTTTAAACGTATTTATCGTCAATAAAGTTATTATTTAGATTGTCCGCTCTGGTTCTTAACGCCTCATATGTGATTGTAATTTTGATTTTTGTTTAAATCCTTTTTTACATTATTAACAAACATGAGGAGTTTCTTGAGAATGGTTTAACAGATGAATGCCGCAACTTGGTTCATTTGCGGTTTTGTAACTACAAAAAGACCACATCCAAATGTTTGAAGATACCGACTTTAATATTAATAGATTATCATTATGTTTCGTTAATATGTGATTATCAAATTTCGGTTTTTCACTAAACTGTTTATTGCATTCCAAACAAGCGAAAGGTTTTTGACCAACATGAAGTCTTAACCCTCTACCCGGTAAGCGTTCTTTAACGAACTCGTCTTTGAAAAGCTGAAAAACCTATGCCGGAATATTATTATAGTTTAAACCGGTTTCTGTTTCGTTAAAGCTGCCTTCGGAAGTGAAATGTCTCAAAACTCCTATGGAATTATTCAACTATTTTTTCACCGACAGAATTATTAATTTGATTACATTCAATACCAATCTTAACGCATATAGAATAAACAACAACAAACAACAAAATTTGCAAGTGATATCTCAAATGGTTCGTCGGTACATAGGCGTGTTGATGTTCATGCCTGTTAATCGGTACCCAAACGTGGACAGCTATTGGAGCAAATATACATTTCAGCCGATCCGAGACACAACGAAAAGCAAACAATTTTTTAAAATAAAATAACTTATGAAGATGAAGAAAAACGAATAAAGAAAGGTGTGCCAGACTATGATCCTTTGTTTAGAGTTCGTACACTTGCCAACGAACTAAATTCGCGATTTGATTCTATTCCAAAACTAAGTCGTTTCCAAATTATTCCGAAAATGAAATGTCTTGCAACACACTGTTGGGTCATTATAGAAAAGTAAATTACTGACACTTTTTCACCTCACTTCCCCGCGTAGCAACTAAACGAAATTCTTGGGTGTAGTTCAAACCGGTCGGACGTTGCACTGAACGGTTTTCAACTGCCATCCAACATTGATAATACTCAGTTAACAGAGAAATCTGTACCAAATGTAAAAGAATTAGTCAGTTTTGATTTGTGTATATAGTTTCCTATTTATTTCTTGCTTTTGTGGGATTCACCCTTCTGGTGAACCATTTGTTCAATATATTGTTTTTGGTTTATTTCACAATTTTTATTTATCTACTCCTAACAGGTTTCCTGATAAGAGATTACCTCTAAATATTTGCTAAGTAACACAACCTATCACTATATTATCTTCGACCAGGAGAAAGATCACGCAAAATAAGTTTTGTAGGTAAGTATGTAGGTAGGCGAATGCTACCGAATATATTTATTAGTTCTTTATGTAGTGTGTTGACAACATTGATTTACAAATGAACTGTTCATATCTTTTCTGATATTTGGTCTCAGTACCCAGTTATCTTTTCTTACCTGTTTCCGTTTCTAAGGTTTCTTAATTTTCCCTTGTAATCCTAAAAAGTCAAGTGGCGCCCTGTATCTACTTTCTTTTCTTTGGTAATTTTACCTATCTATATTTTTCTGTTTCTCTCTCTCTTTTCTAATCTACCTTATCTTGTCATATCTTTACCTATTTCTTCTATTGGCCCCCTTTCCACGTTCCAAAAGCTAGTTTCGAACCCACGACTCGCTCTCCACCAACCATCTGGCTGCCGTTAGCAGTGTCTCCATTGGTGACCTTTCTAGCACCACCCTAAAAAGGTTTCCGAGGTCACAGTTGTAGTACTGGAAATATATAACATCGAACCATTCTTATGCGAAGTTCGAAATTGAGATCATGACTGCACAGGATTTTCTCAAATTTCATAAAACTTGTTCTTGCTTTGGCAATTCTACTTTTTATTTCTGTAATAGGATTTCAGATTTCATTAATATGAGTAGCCAGATATACAAGATAACTAACGCGTTCAATTGAGTCATTACCAATTGTTACGTTATAATTATTATTTACGGCTGCCTGTTTACTAATAACCATAAAAATTTTCTTGCGTTGAGTTTGAGTCCATATATCGCACAGATCACCACCATTTGGTTCAATAACGCTTAAAGATGTTCAATTGATCCTGTCACTAACAAGGTGTCATCTACGTATCTGATACTGTTCATAAGAACGCCACTAATGATTATGCCCTCTTTTGCGTTTTCCAACACTTCATTTAAGATTGTTTCAGCGTAAAGATTCATTGGTGACAATACACAGCCTTGTCGAACTCCACGCTTGACTTTTACTTCTCCAGAGCACTGATTCCCAATTTTAACACATGCAACCTGGCCCCAATACAAATTTGCGACGATTCTAATGTTCCTCTGTCCAGACCGGAAGTCTTGACAACATGTAGCATTTTTTCATGGCGAACTTTATCAAAAGCCTTTTCAAAATCAATCGCGCACAATGCACAATGTTTGCGCTGGTTTAACCCAAAACTTCTTAGACTTACAATCTCGAAACATATGTCGGAACTCAACTTGCTGGCCCTTATAAATTTAGCAGTACTGCTGAAAATATTGTGCTACGATTGGTACAGCCAATAGTAGTTGGTGTATTGGTGCCTCAAACGAAATAAATCTGTTATTTTGGTCTCTTCAATGCACCATGACAATGCCATTGATCCGTAAGCAGGTGATTCCAAAAAAACAGATATAGTACTCCGAAATAACAAAACTAAAATTGGTGTAGATTGTGTCGATCAGTTATGTGTAAAATACAATGTAGCAAGAAACGCGTGTCGTTGGCCTATGGTTATATTTTTCGACCTTTTGAATATATCGGGTAGGGTAAAATACCCAGTGATTGGCCATATTTCATATTTGTGTCAGTCATTGGTCCTCATCAAAAACTTTTAAAAACAAGGCACCACTGTACAACGAATACTAACGCCCGGTTCCACCAACGCGATTTAAGTGAAAATTTTATCTTAAGAAATAATTTTTACTTAAGTCCGTTGAATTTCGTTCCACCAACTAAAAATATTTACTTAAGTCCAAATATTTTTTAAGTCCTCTACATGCACTTGCATTTTCTGTCATGTTTTGAAAAAAAGTGAGGTTAAATTTCTTTTGTGTTGTTGATGTTCTAACTCGCATTTTTTCAATCCAATATATTTTTATATTCTTATTTTTTGTAAATTCTACCGTAGTCTATAGTATAAGGTAGTAGTATAGAATAGTATTAATAGTTCAGTGTATAATATAATGTGTATATAGTATAATGGTTATAGTGTATAATATAGTGTATGTAGTAGAGGTTTTGTGTTCCTAGGATTTTTATTTTTATATTTTTTTGTTGTAAACTGCAGTGAGTCTAGGTATAGGTTTTTGTGTATACATAGAATATTGTGTGCGATTTTTTAAAAATGGATCTGGACGGCTTGGATGCATTGAATGAGTACAATCAGATGGAAAATTAATTGAATGAAGTGGATGCAGAAGATTTATTTGATGAGTACAATGAGATGGAAAATCAATTGAATGAAGTGGATGCAGAAGATTTATTTGATGAGTACAATGAGATGGAAAATCAATTGAATGAAGTAGATTAAGTGGATAACATGGTTGTTAGAATCCCGAGACAATTCAAACGAACAAGCTATTTCGAAATATATACCGAAAAAGACTTTTTTGAAAGATTTCCATTATTGAAAAACAGTGCTTTTGAAGTATTGTCTCAAGTAGAAGAACATTTGCAGTTTACTAGTGCAAGGTAAGGCAAATGTAAAATTGAATAACTTTTAAGGCTTTAAAATAAAATTTTTGTTTGTTTCAGAAATAAATGTTTAAGTCCAATGAATCAATTTTTAATTTGCCTAAGAGCATATGCCACTGAAGGACACTTATTAAGCATAAGTGACATCTTTGCACCTTCGAAGTCATCTGTTTGTAGAATTGTTCAACGGGTTGCCCCCTTAATAGCATCACTGAGACCTCGCTACATCCACTGGCCCGTGCCACAGGGGGCAGTGTTGTCGCCATATCTATATACCATATATACGGCAGACACCCCAACTGAACCCAGATCGTTGCTAAGTCTATACGCAGATGATACAGCGATAGCTTTTAGCAGTACCCACCCAGATTTTGCAACAAGACATCTACAAAGAGCTGTTGACGAACTACAAGAATGGTGTGTGCAGTGGAAAACAGCTGTCAATCCTGACAAAACACAGGCCGTTATGTACCAAAAAAGAAGAGGCAGACCAAATGAGGTACTATCCCTATTTGATACCCAAATTGAATGGTCAAATCAAGCCAAATACCTAGGCGTAATGTTGGACAAAAGGCTGACCTTTACAGAACACGTAAAACAAACGGTCAACAAAGCTAAAGCCCTTAGGAGTCAACTGTCATCGCTAATAGGTCGAAAGAGTAAACTGAGATTTAAGACAAAGATTAGGATGGCAAATTGTATAATTTTGCCAACACTAACATACGCCTCAGCCGCATGGGGGCACACGTGTAAAACCAATAAGAAAAAAATACAAACCATCCAAAACCACATGATCAGGGAAGCTCTGAATATACCTACATATGTCCCATTAAGATATGTATTTGGACATACGCAACAAAAGAAAGTCCTGAGAATGATAGACGAAAGAGCACATGAAATATTTAACAATATCAGAAACCATCCTAGCAGATTATTAAGAGAATTGACTAACTACGACGAAAACCAAAGAACGGTACATAGACGGCCTAGACAGCAGTTAGCTGGATATAGAGCAAACCCTTAAGAATGAAAAATTGAGATAACCACAGAATATCGAAACACAAATGTCGCCCTTCAGGCACTAAGTACCCTTCAGGTAGGTCAAATGGACCATAGCCGCGGAATGTGAGCATCAAGGTCACGTACCGACAGACGTGGGCTTGATGGCCACACCTTTCGGGCGCTCAGCCGTCGAGGAGAAGAAAATTTATTTTGCCAATTCGCCGGCTTAGTGACCGAGCACACACGGTCTGGACAGCAAGACACCGATTTAGATTGGTGCCTTGATGTACGGAACACATTTTTTTAGGACTCAAGTCCAAAGTAAAGTAAAAAATTAACTTAGTCATTAATAGGGAGAAAAGCTCTTCTAGCTACCCCTAAAACCAGGTGGCTTAACCACATGAAGTAATACAAAGGGTGTCCCATTACCCAGGGCATCCAAAGTAACATTAAGATCAACGCCTCCCCATTCGGTATGTCCTTCGATGGGGAGGGGTGGAGGTATAGCTTGGGGGTCAGATAGGTACCACTCCATTACGGGGTGTGACCGGTTTGATCTTCGGATATGTGGGTTCCACTTTTCCATTGGAACACACATGTTCCCCGGGGCTGGGGTTGATACGAGCATGTGTGTGTGTGTGTGTGTGTGTGTGTGTGTCATCCACTGGCCCAATAATATAGAAGAAGTTCGTGAGCAACAGGCTAAATGGTACGAAATGAGAGGGTTCCCAAGAGTCATTGGATGCATTGATGGCAGTCAAATAAAAATAACATCAACTGGTAAGATTGTGTATTTGGAAAGTCACTTAACTACTGCATATAACCATAATGTTGCTATTTTGTTAAAGGGGACAATGATGCCGAAATTTACAGAAACAGAAAAGGCTACTTCAGTATCAATATTCAAGCGGTATGCCTAGCTGATGGTCTTTTCCAAAGTATAACAGCACGATGGCCTGGATCTGCCCACGACCAAACGATTCTAAATAATTCAGTTATGAAACAAAGATTTATCAGAGGAGATTTTGCAAATGGAGTCTTATTAGGTAAGCATCTTACATTACAAAAAAAAAAACAATCTGAAAATGCGAGCAGTATCACTATAAAAACTTTGTTTATTTACGTATTTAAATTCATAATATGGAACATTGCTATTATGAAAAGTTGTTTAGAATTAAAAACCATGTTTTAATGTGCAATTATATCATTCTAATTTAAATGTTGTGAACTATAAAGGTATATACTTACCTCTTATAAAATTAATAAAACTTGATATTATGATGGTTGCAGCATAAATCTGGGACCATGAGGAGCTTTTAATGAAGAATAACTTGTATCCATCAAATTAAAAATAAAAGAGTTATAAATGAAAATGATAAACACAATAATATACTCAAAACTACAGGGCTGGACAATGCCGGCAAGAAGCCCAGAGGAAATTTAAAAATTTCAATGTAAGTGAGGAAGATAAAAGTTTGAGGTGGTTGTAAATGCACTTAGAGAGTATTGTGCCCCTCTAAGAAATAAGACATGATCGTTATAAATTTTTTACTTGAATACAACAGGAAGGTCAAATATTAGAAGTTTAGCTAGCAAATATAAAAGACACAGTCAAATATAAAAAGTGACAAGTCTATGCAATTGTGGGTCATTACAAGACTCCCTAAAATTGTTGCTGATCACCTTACAACCCGGATTCAAGCTCCTACATTACAGGGTTGCCGGAGTTAAACTTTCTTGTTCGATCGCATGTACCTATTATTTGATTTATGAACAGTTTGTATAAAATTAGGTATAGGTGATTGATTGGCAATCATACCACAAAAATCAAACTAATTTGATTAAATTCAGAACTGTCAAACAGTAAAACGTTCAATTGGCCTGTTCAGTTCTTCCATCATTACAGGTATGTGTAAGTGAATAAATGAGGAGAGGCTTTGATTTTAAATCTAAGCACTCTAATATAAGCGGGTTCAATCCCCAATGCAAGTTTTTATTTTTTTTATACATTTTATGATGGTGAATATATTTTTATGTATTTTTTTTAGAAAATGCGTATTTAGTTAAAATTTTTGCCAACAATTATTGTTCAGAAATCATTTGTTTGTGGCATTTTTTAATGTGTTTGTGTGTGTTTTATTCTTTTATTTTTATAATTTTTGGTATTATTTTAATAAAAGTTTTTGGAAAGTAGTATATTAATTTCATTGAAATTATATAATAGAAGTATAACTTCTTACGTGCGTTCAAAGTACACACACATTCTTTTTATTATTAACCCAGATATGCCCAACGTCCTACATATAGAACGCCTGAAGCAAGTCCGATCCTGTCTCATTCTTGCCCAGTAACTAAATGCTGACAACAGGTAATCGATCTCTAGGAACCACCCGATGTAATAAAAGATAAAAGACTATTTAGTTACACCATAATATTTGTGTAGTTAACATCAAAAATTGTGTAAATTTAAAAATGGCGGAGTATGGTGTTTCGTTCGCAAGGTAAGCAAAATTTGTATTTTTAAAACTATATAAATAATATTTTAATATGTGCATTTTAACGTAAAAAGAAGTATATTTAGCAATATAAGATCAACAGGAATGTACAAATATGTTATAATATATTTTTGAACCTCTTTTCCACAGCGTCCTACATGTAGGACGTTGGGCACATAACAGTACTACATACATAACTTTATTTTTGCGTAAATTACATGCTTTTATTCAAAATATATCAATATTTTAGCATATGTCATGTATATTTACACTTCCAGGGGTTTTTCTCTAAATGATGCACTGGCTATGCTGGAGGAGGAGGAAGATATGATAGAGCACGTTGAGTCATTGACTATTTCTCCGCCAGAAAATGTCACGGATTCTCAAACTGATGAAGATTCTGGTGACGAAGACACGCTTACCATAAATAATCTACCTGCTAAACAGCTTAGAGCGCCTGCTGATATAAATTTTCATAAATATAATACAAGGCAAAACATTTCCTTTAATACAGAAGATGACAAAGATGCACCATCAGTGGAAGAATATGAAACGCCATCAAAGAGAACAAAAACAATAAAGAGAAAAAAGATTTATAAATGGGAAACCGAAGATTTGGTGTATGATGGTGAAGAATTTAGTAACGATGAAGAAGAAATGCCTCTGCAAACCCCTTTAGATATGTTTTCTTTATTTTTTGATGACAAAATATTGGACCTAATAGTTGTCGAATCAAATCGATATGCAGGGCAACAAAACCATTGCATGAAAATAGAAAACGTGAGATAAAAGCATCCATTGGAGTGTTATTACTCCAGTTAGGCCATTGTTCAATCACCTCAATGCTGCATTTTTGAAATTTGGTAAATGTGAGGAAATGCACTGTGTTGACGAAGCCATGGTACCATATTACGGCCGCCATGGCTGCAAACAATTTATTCACAATAAGCCAATTCGCTATGGCTACAAACTTTGGGTAGGAGCAAGTAGATTAGGCTACGTAAATTGGATGGAACCTTACCAAGGTGCTACCACAAATATTAGCGAAAAGTATATTGATTATGGAGTAGGGCCATCTGTTGTTTTGGAGTATGCTGACGTTTTAAGAACTAGGTGGCATAATAAACGGATGCACCTATTTTTTGATAATTTCTTTTCCACGTTATCTTTGTTAGAATTGTTATCGGAGAAAACTTTCAACGCTACCGGAACAATACGTGAAAATCGCATACCTAATGGGCCACTAACAAACTCAAAAGAAATAAAAAAGGAAGCTCGAGGCGTTTTCGATTTCAAAAAAAAAACAGAAAACCAGAATATTATTGTCGTGAAGTGGCATGACAACAGCATTGTCACCCTGTGCTCAAATGCAGTAGGCGTAAACCCCTTGCATAGGGTGAAAAGATTTTCACGAAAAGAACGGACAAATATTCAGGTAAGTTATAGTTTTTTAGATTATTATTACAAACGCATTTATTTTTTATTTTCAACAACATGCTTAGTTTTATGATATTTTATAATATTTTAGGTGTCGCAGCCACATCTGATAAACTTGTACAATGCAAACATGGGCGGAGTAGACAGATGTGACCAAAATTTGAGCCTTTATAGAATTTCACTGAGGAGCAAGAAATGGTATTTCCCGCTAGTGGCACACTGTATTGATGTAGCTCTGCAAAATGCTTGGCAGTTGTATAGACAAAGAGGTGGGGACCTTGATCAGTTAAGGTTCCGAAGACGAGTAGCCACTACGCTATTATTACAAAATAAAAAAAAGAAACACATTCGAAAGGTCAAAGTCATCTACCGAAGGTTTAGACATTAGGTTTGATCGTATGGATCATTTGGTAATTCCTCAAAATAAGCAAACACGCTGTGCACATTGCCATGAAAAAGCAACCACCAGATGTTCAAAATGCGACAAAGGACTCCACGTCAACTGTTTTTTGGTATACCATACAAAAAGTGTATAGTTAATGTAGGTACCCTTAAGTGCCCATCGTCCTACATATAGGACGCCCAAAATTTTGTATATTTATCAAAAAAATAAATTTTATTTTCGTCTAATATATTTTAGTTTACCCTAAATTAAACAATTATAAGAAAAAAATAATTAAAATCACAAGTAGATATAATGGGCATATCTGGGTTAATTCATTATTATTTACTATTATTGTCTATTAAATACCATTATTTTATTTACTGCTTCCAAAAATTTGTACAGATCTTACAATAAACTATGTCAATTTAAACCTTTTAAATATTCCAGTAGCTGTTCCCTATTTTTACTAACTGATAATTTTGCAACCGCTTGGTTGTTGGTCCTTCGATGTATTATATTATTCTTTGATCTACTAAATGCAGGAAGGTGAGAACATTATTTTTTTTTTTACAATTTTCTTTTGTAAACTTATAGAATCAGCCCCTCTCATCCTCTTTCCCCTACAGGTATTATAAAAGATATCAATGAATTTCCGTTTTCCATTTTATTTTTGACAGATGAACAAGTACAAGTGTTGCGATATATTTCTGAAAAATATGGGGAAAGATAGTTCTTTGTCATAAGATGCATCCAGTCTCTTCGCCAGAAAAATAAGATACAGTCCGATAGAAACGTCTAGCCATATTTTTCTGTGTGTTTTGTCAGCATCTATTGGTGGAAGAATATACCCAATATTTCAGTTCATTTCTGGCTATCATGCTGCTACTTACCCAAAAAGTTTAATGGACTTTTGGGTCCAAGCTGAAAATATTCCAAGAATCAAAGAAATCGCCACTGATGGATAGAAAGCACTACAAAATATGTTATCACTCTGCTACAACGAGTGTTTGTTTGAAAATTATTTAGAATTGTGTCGTAACATTATTTTAGGAAAAGAACAAATTGCTCTGTTGTTGCTCACTTAATAAAAGCAATCACTCGATGGGAATGCTGCAAAAAGTATCCTATTAATATAAAAGATATCTACACACGACTATGTGGATTTTTAAGTAGGTACATTAAAAACTTACTACGATTTCGTACAAATTTGCAAGAAAATGCAAATCGTATGTCAAAGTCCATGTGTTTTTGATAAAGGTGTTGTAAAAGATGCAACGGATAGTTTATTTGAAACCATTATGACTCACACTGGAAACTACAATTGCCTTATTCAAGGAAACGAAGATTGGTTTTTGGCAGAACAATCTTCAACTTCTGAGAAACATGATTTTGATGTAAATACAGACGATTCCTCTAATATATAACATTTTAAAAAACGATTTTTAGCACGATGTGTACGATTAGAAGCACAAAAAGAACTTATTCACCCAGAACCGTGTCCAAGTTTAAAAAGAAAGAAGCAAATAAGCATATGACGTTTGGGAGGTGCTGATGGACCAATGGTTCATTCAAGTCCTGTACTTCTTGAATCAAGAACGAATGGTATATTTAAAGCCCAAATTGTAAAACCATCTAAAAATGTTATAGAGCAAATATCAGGGAATTTCCGTTTTCCATCTTATTTTGCACAGATGAACAGGTAAAAGTGTGGCGATATCTTTCTGAAAAATATGGGGAAGATACTCTTTGTCATTAGTTACATCCGGTAGCTTCGTCAGAAAAATAAGATACAGTCCAATAGAAACCTCCAGCCATATTTTTCTGTATGTTTTGTCAGTAGCTATTGGCGGAATATAGCATTTCAGTTCATGCCTGGCTATCATACTGCTACTTAACCTATGTGTATGTCCACATAGATTGCTATGGCGCGATCAGCGATGCGATGATATCAAATGCTTGTATCTTAAGTACATTGTTCAAATAGCGCGCGATTTAGTACGATGCGATGCGATGCTAGTAGCGGATAGTATGCGCTTTGGTTTGGTTTTCAAGAATATTTGATTCCATCGCCAGTAGTAGCATGTCCAAGGAACAAGGATATGAAAAAATTAATAAACACTGTTGGAATTGGGATCAACGATCAAAAGACTATCATAATAGGGACAAGGTGAATAAATTATGGGTTGCAGAGGAGTTACATGTGACAAGTAAGTATTAATTACTATCTATTAATAATTACGTTACTACGTATGTTCTTATTTGAGGTGTGTGTAATTATTGGAAAAACAGTCTGTCCGAAGATAAAGACTTCGTCAAAAATATTAATTTAGTTTGGGTTATTAAAACTATATTTAAACAGAACGCTGATTGATACTTCAAAATATTAACGAAAGTTTTTAATAAATAGGAATTCTTTTTTCAGTATCAACACAACATACCCACCTTCTTCTTTTACACCCTCTTGGACATATTTTAAAAGTTTAATTTTCTTAAAAGATTTAATGGAATGTCACAATATGACTGGCAATCTATCATCAACTGAAGAAAGTGATATGATAGCACGGTCCACTTAATGATGAGCATGACTTCTTATCGCAAGATAATAGCATTCTAACTGAAGAATATAATATACTTCTTTAGATAACGAAGAACACCAACCTAGTACGTCATTTTCTAGTAAGCGCCCCAAAAATACTAACCAAGGGACTAAAAGTAAGCAAGATGAGTTGGATATCCAGCGATTCATACATTTGGAAGAAAAAAAGTTAGTTACTAAACTCTGCAAGCAAGTCAAACCATAATAATGATGAAGATTACCATTTTTAAATGAGTTTCTACCAGTGATGTGGGAGGGAGAGGATGTGACATGCGGTGAGGTAGATGGGATCAGTTCGGCCATATTGAGTTTCTAATTGACACTATTGACAGTTCTTGTTGTTTGGTGTATTCGTGCATTTAAAAAATGTATGTTATAAATTATTTTAAACTTATTTTTGTTGTTTCCACTGATTTTATAGTGACAGTAGTATGCCTTCGTGTGCGTTCCGATTGTGTGACTATAACGGTCGAATTAATAAAAAAAAGCTCCACCGAAATCACTTTACATAGGTTAGTATGCAAGCGTAAACAATGTACAGGTCGGTATTACTTCCCTTTTAGTCATAATGCATGTAAAAAGAACAGGTAACTTTTTTAACTTGGTAGTTGGTTGTAGTTTTCCTACAGATGTTAAAAGGAGAAAGGCCTGAATACAGAATATTAAAGCTGCTACCCACCTGCCTGTTACCAGTTTGAACGTTTAGTTTAAGCGAAAATCGAATGTTTATTTTTCAAATTAACTCTTTTTTCTGTTTTATGGCAGCAGTAAAATGTATTTTGAATTAAATAAATTACATACATTCTTCTTTTTGTGTGAATTATTATAATTCAAAAATTATTTTTTTGATCACCCTGTATAAATAATTATGCATTGTTTATATTTCTGAATAGAGAATTGAATTACCTTTCAAATGAGCTATCACACAACCCCTACTCTCATTTAAAAAAATCATCGATTACGTAACCACGCCCAGATGGATGACGTCACTAGTATTATATATATGCCAAGAAGTCATAATTTAAAAATAAAAATTGACATGAGAATTTCTCTTCAAATTTGCCCATTATCGAGATAACGAATTTATGCAAACTCAAACGTCCTCACTGTATATATTATACATATAAACAAAAAAAATATCACACTTATTATCTCTTTGATATTGTGATATTTTCCGTTTGTTTTTTTTTTCTTTTAGGTGCTACAAATCCAGTCGAATACAAAAGAGCGGATATTATCTAATATCATTAACCAATCACCAAGGAACGTAACTTCCGATGTATCGCAAGATATTCCTAGCAGCTGCCACCCTAAAGTTTTGTACCCTCCTATTTTGCCACCCCAAAGATTGACCCATAAAACTAAATTTTCTAAATAAATTATGTATAAAAATCAAAGTTTCAGGCTTTTTGCTGTGGTGGTAGTTATTTTTTATTCAAAAAATTAACGTTAAAATGTGTTATTAAAATAATAAACAAGTGATAATATTGGCGTGATATACCGGATTGCAGCGAAACAGTGGCAACCATTAGTTTGCGTCTTCAATTTCTGCGGTATCGGTGCTGCGATCTGTGGTGGAAAAACTACTTACGCAGTTGAAGTTAGTTTTTTTGACAATTTTGAAGAGCGCTGCCATCTGCGTTCTCCAGTTTTGTGCTAATATATTTTTACTGTTTGGTTGTAAGTTACTTTGTTGACTCCTTGTAAGTGGACTACCAAGTACCCAAACCCCAAAGATTAGAAGTTATGCAATCTTGTCATGAGCCACCTACATGTGCTCACTTTGGATTCTATAAAACTTTGTCCCGTATTCAAGAAAGGTACTATTGGCCCAAAATGCGTTGTGATGTGCTTAAGTTTGTCAGATCATGTAGAGTGTGTGGTGCTCAGAAAACACCAAATCATGCTCCATTAGGTAAAATGGGTAAGCAAAGAGAAGCTCAATTCCCCTGGCAGATAGTTGCCGTTGATCTGATTGGTCCTTTTGTTCGTTCTAAAAAAGGTTATACGTGGTTATTAGTGGTTGCTGATTGGTTTAGTAAATATACCTTAGTCCATCCTTTGAGGAAGGCTACAGCTAAGAGTATAGTTGAATTTTTGGAAGATCCTGATCATAACAAGACCAGGGCATTAAGCAACACCACACTGTTGGGAGAAACGATGGGAGGAATTCCTCGAACATCCCTTAGGATATTCAAAAGAAAAACGTCCACCGTTCCATCCATCAGAATGGTGCTCTGCCCGACTGCTCAGCCCTGGGTTCGTTCCCTGTTCATTCTTCCTTCACACCCATCCCAGAAAAGGTACAGGAAATAAAAAGTCTACCTAATCATTTTTAAATACGCTATTTATTGAAATATAAAAAAACTTAACAAAAATCATTTTTATTGTATACTGATAACAAGTTAATTTTCTAAGCCCGTGACCGAGATCCCGCTGGTAATCGGTACAAAAGTTATAAAGGTAAAAATTTACTCAGCTTTAAGTCCTTCCGTTACAGTTCCTAAAGGAGGTCCCCAATCCCTGTAGAATTTGTCGTCGCCGGTAGTTAAGGGGAGTCTAGGGCTACGTTGTTGGGCTGTCTGGTCTCTGTAGGGCTGTCTTGTTTAATTTATTCTACTGCATCAGGATACGGTTGTAAGCTAATTCGCTCTCCAAGGTAGCGGTAGAAGGTTTTCTTTTCCAGGTGCTTGATTAAAATCTTCTTCCCGAGGTAGGGGCTAGAAAAATTCAAACAAGGATCAGTTTTCTCCCAAAAGAAAAGCCCGATCAGAAATAAAGCTGAGTATTGTGAGAAACACGATCTCAGCAAAATCTCTGACCACGGCGTGGTATTATTAAAAATAAAAAGAAACGGAAAGAATTATATCAATAAAATATTATAACTATGTACAGGAAATAAAGTAATATACTATAATATACCAGAGAAAAATAAATAAAATTATACAAGTTTTTAGGCTAAAACTAGATAATCAAACTTACCCATTGTTTAACGGCCTACACACAAACACGATAATGTATGCCAATATTGTGCCTGATTTACGTGGCAATGGCAAAAGGGAGCTAGTACAAATTTTTATCTCATTAAATAGCTTCCTGATTCATCCCCTTAGTCCTGATTCCCTATTCTCTGTTCCCCTTAATTTTTTTTATTTTCCTTAGTCTTGATAAGAAATAGACATCTTCTTTGATTTTAGTATGTCGTTTTTAGTCCTTGTTTTATACCCTTTTTTAGTCTTCTTTTATTTTAGTCTGGTTGTTGAAGTGAGTATATTCCCTGTGAGACGTTTAACGTAAAGTTACCGATCTCGACTTGAGACAAATGAGTACATTCTGTCTCATTGAGGTATTTAGAATGGAGATTCTAAATTCTCACTTTTGCTGAACCGTTGCCAATAAAAATTCCCTGAAACTCGCTAGGCGTTTAGTGGAATTGAAGCAGATGCCTATCTGCTGAGCCTAGAGCTCGAATGATTTTTTTTAGTTTTTGAAAACCACTCCCGGTTAGGCAACGAGGTGATAAGGCTGTGTCTGCTCTGGTATATGGTATATATTATATGATATATTATATAATATATATATCACTTGTGTTACTGTTGTGAATGTCAGCGAGGTCCACACAGGGCATAAGATTTATTTCTTCCCCAAGACACAGAAACTCTTGTCACCTACAGTTCATTTTAGAGTCATGGAACATGTTAGTCTACTCGACTTTAAAGAGTCTGGCGATCGATGGTACGCTAGCCCAATCCCTAACGTTTGTTGTTTGTTTAATTTAATCCCCACTTGCCATCATCTAAAAAAAAAATATAAATAAACTGGGGATATAGCTGAGATAGAAAAGGATTTAATGGGTCTGCATAACACGATGATTATAATTAACGATGACATCACCTTTTTGAAATGGTTTACATCATCCTTAGGGTCAATGATATTCGAATTAATTCATTATGTTCAACTGGAATCACAAATTTATTCAATTAAATCATCTTGTGAAAATGGATATCTGAGTCCGTTATTACTATCTAAGAATTCTTTGCGTACCCTATTGCGTAACATCACCTCAACTTTCACTGATGTATCACCATCCCTCGATTTATCAATCCCAATACACCAACTAGACTGGTATTACAAATACCCATTGGTGCATTGTATGAGTGACCCTAATGAATTTGTGGTAACCCTCTCAATACCCTTGAAACATAGGGAATCATCAACTTCACTATACACCTTCGATTTCTTTCCGTTCTTATTACAAGGACATTATGTTTCTATATGGCCCACGGAGAGGGAATTGATTTTTGAGAGACAAGAAAGAGTAGGAATAGCCACATTAAATCAACGAATTTGCCTTACTGAGTCACCTTCAGTTATGGATTTTTGCTTGATACAATTTGGGGCTGATAGCTTGTTCTCCGATAACAATTGTTTATCAAAGATCGTTCACGGAGGTACCATCACTGACCTCAAGACCTCATGTCCCTTACATCACTTACAACAACCATCTTTCTGGAAGGTGATTAATGAAACCGCTCTATTATACTTAGGCCCACCAATCACCATCTTGATTTGTTCTCCTTTGTGTATCAATAAAACGTTGGGGTCCTCTTCATCCGCATCCTTCATTCGAATTCCCTGTGGTGGATACATACAGTCTCAAGAAGGAATTCGATATTATGGGCAACTGCTCTGCTCTGAACCTAATAGCTATCCGATTCAAGAATGGATCCCGTTTCACTTGATTGTTTATGATCAACTGAAACTCCCATCTTCGTTAGACATTCCATCAATCACTTTCCATCGTATTGATTCCGTAATTAATGATTCTTTTCATCTCCCTGATTATCTACACGAGTTGGATCAATTAAAACTCAATTACAAAATTTTGTCCAAACCGGTTCCCTATATCAACTGGACCTCCCCACACCACTCAATGTGGTATTATTTAATGATCATTGCTCTTGTTGGTTTGGCTATTCTAGTGGGATTCTTCATGTACAAAAAAGCAAGAACCTCACTATCGGTAGCTACAGCTTTTAGTTTATTGCCCCAAGTGAAAGCTACGAGTCCAAATGCCATTGTAGAAGTCGGATTTGAAGGAGTCATGTGGATAACTTGTATAATTCTTTTGTTACTCATTTATATCTTGTTAAAGAAAGTCGCCCAACGAACTAGATGTCATCATTTCAAAACCAATGAATTGTGGGCAACCGGATCACATATTGATCTTCTGGTACCTTACGGAGACACTACCATCAGGATTGGATTAACCAATTGCGCCAGAATTTCAACTCCTCCATCCTCTGCCACAGGCCTGGTCACCATAACTGGATCGAAAATGCATTTACGCGAATTCCCTTATTTAATGGATTACAAAGGAGCTCTCCAAGATGTAAACCGGGAATATCAGCTTCAGGTGAAGAAATTATCTCAGTGTGTGGACATTGCAGCTTATTTGGACTATCCAACCAATTGAACCCACCAAAAAAAAAAAATATATATATACAATATACCATACGTATGGAATCTATGTAATCATTCTTAAAAAAAAAAAAAAAATAATAATTTTTTTTTGATGTGATTGTTTTGCCTCACTCAAGGAATCTTGGTTGATTTCTTGTTTACTTTATCGAAAACTGAATATTCTATCCGAGTTTTCTCTTTTCGGAGGAGGCTGTTATAACATTTATAAAACCAGCGGAAATATAAATATATTAATTTATATAGTTTTTACAATCCGTTTCTAAGTAAATCCAAATATTTTTGTCAGTTCTTTATAGAAATTCAAGTCAAATAAAAATTTATAACCCGCCTATGAACTGTTTCACAATACCTTGTTATATTCTTAGAAGAAATGCGTGTTGGAGGTAATTTTCCAAGCATTCTTCTTGTATTGTGTATAACTGCGTATTTGTCATAATCATATTCTAGAATTATGACAGAACCAGAAAGCAATCATTGGCCTATTCAAATGTCAAGTAAAAATCGTGAGTCGTGATTGGCTTCGAGAACGAAAAACCGAAGTTTAGTTCGACATCGATGGGAAGATTTAGATTGTATTGCAAAGAACGAGGAGTCTCAATATAGTTTTTGACCGATAAACATGTCAAAAAGTTAGATTCTAACCGGCATATATTTGTTCCACAAAAGAATTTCCAAGTTAAATTTGGGATATATTAAAGTTCTTTTGGTGAAGATAATTACTGGTTTGATCATTTAATAGTGTAGCAGTTCTGTTGGTTAGTGAATTTTTGGTTTATACGCTTTGTAAACTTATGGTATGGCGTATTTAGTCCTTTATGAAGCCAGTGAGCTGTTATGAAACCTTTATAGCTGGTTATAATAATATTGGTTATGGTTACATGGTAATGGATTAAACCTAAGTTTCCTGGATTAGAAAACTAGAGGTAAATTAGCATTTTCCTGTTTGTTATGGTATAATACCTTATATCCACCATACCAGTGGAATTTTCCAGTCATCCGTCGAGTGACGTATGGTGACGTATGAGTGATCTGTCAAAACTTTCCGATGGTGAAGTAATGTTGTGAGATGAATATTTTCAAAGTTTAAGGTATAGTGACTATTTTAATTAAAAATTTAGATTCAAGGATTAAAGTAATTTATTTTGATAAATATAAATAATTTTTTTTTAATTTAAAAATAAAAATATAACGAGTAAACTTTTGATTGGATCAGAAAGATATTTGCTTCCATCATTATAAAAATGATTGTTAAATCAAAATTGTGATTTAACCATATAAAAATTAATTGAGACATAAATATTTTTGGAATGATATTTGACAAGTGACGTAACTGACAGTTGTTATTTTCAAGTTTCAGTAAAAATAAACATTTTTCCTTTTTAATAATATAAATGCTATATTTTAAATGTGTCAGATATCAAGTCAATAAAGAATAAATTTGCTTATTTTTTGGTGCACCATATCTATTTTATAGAAAGTAGATATATTTTAGTCACAGGTAAATATCGCCAATGTAACCTATAAACTCTAATGTTTGTTTTGTTTTTTGACAGGAAAAGTTTTTAATAAATATGTAATTTTATTTGTCCTGTTTATTTATAACTACCTATTAGCAAAATTTTAACCACACATTTAAAAGTATTTTAGAGTATACATATTAAGAAAATATTGGATTGTATAAAAGAAACTCCTGGTAAGGCGCCCTCAAACAAAATATATCCAGGATCATTTCTATGCAAACACCCTAGGATATCTGAGTAAGTACTCTTATTTCATTTGGTAATAGTAGTTGATACTCCCTAGTTCCTTAAACGAACCTATGACCTGCCACCGCACAACCATGAGCTGCCGCAGCAAGTGGCTTTTAGAAATATGCCATAATTTTTCTCCAGACCCCTTTCTATTTAAGAAATAGTATTCATCCTACTAGAACTTTTCTTCCACCCCATTTCTAATTGTTACAAATGGCGCCCAAAGTGTCGAGCTACAAATAGCACCCAACGTATCAAGCTACAAATCTGTCTCTTTTCATCCCCAGTCCTATCATTAAGTTGTTCCCTAACAGTTTACTTTTTTTTAGCTAGTCCAACTGTTTTTCAACCTAAATTATTTTTTTGCCCCAGATTTGAGATCGATTATACTATCATATCAGTATCCTAACGTAGTTTAGTCCAAAAACTTATGTCTGTAGCCTAGAAAGAGCCCCTACATTTTTTTTAACGTTACGAAGTGGTATAAATTTTTTAATAGGTGTAAATATGTACTCATTGTATCAACATTATTTTTATGTATGTATTTATGGTAGATATTGATACAGTAGCCATGGTGAAAGCATTATTTGAATTTTTTATAAATATTGATGAGTATAATATAGACAGGTAGTCTATATAAGTAGTGTTGAACATTATAATATTGAAACTATTTAAAAAGTGTAACTTTATTGTTATATTTGTGCATTTATTCATAATTGATGACAATTTTTTACAGAATAACTTGATTTTGTGATTTTTTTTGTTCGTCGTTTGAGTATATGTGTATAGTCTGGTAGTTTCCCTTTGAGCTTTTAGTCCCATTATTTTTTTTTCTCAACTAATCTAGCTTTGTCAGTGTCATAAGGATACCAAAGGTTAGTTGGAGCTTACATGTAAATTATTTGGAGCCTATCTGTGAATTAGTCGGAGCCTACCCGTATAGTAAAGGAGTTGGTCAGTCCGATTAATATTTGTCTTTCCCCTCTTGTACCAGAATACATCACAAGTGTAATACTCGTGATAGAGGAAGCGTGCTTAGTTGTCTAGGAACACTTCCGTTAATTATCGGAACAAGAACCATTGTTGGTGTTTCCTGTGTAAGCTCATTCGAGAAGCAAGTTTCAATATTGTTTGTGTTTGAATATCCCTGTTGTGTATAAAATTTTTGAGTCTGTTGTTCCCTGTTAGTATGAGAGTGTGAATTTTTGACAAATAGTTCATTGACCCCTCTTTTATTTACTGAATGATTGTAGGCCAAGAGCAGAAGCTGTGATAAGACTGGTGATTTGGGATCCGGTCACGTTGGACAGGTGACGTTTGCTTTCGTTTGATAAATAAAAACGGTCCTTTGTTGAAAATCATATTTTCTACTATTCCCTTCTGTCTTTCCCTTGCGTGTTACTTTCACCCCAGTTTTAAAAATGAAGTCTACCCAGGGAAATGATCTGAAAACAGAAGAGTTATCTTATGAACTGTTCATAAGAGGTTTTAAGGTACAAAATAAAAACGTTGAGGAAAAACGTAAGTTATTGAGAGGTCAGTTAAGTAAAGAGACTACCTCATCTGCCATCGATTTTACTAAAAATGTAGTCGATCCTGATAAAGAGTTACCTGTAATTCAGGCAATACTCAAAGATTTGCAAAATATTGCAAAAACGATGGATGCACAGTCAACAAAAGCTGACTTTGCTCGTTTCAAAACAAGGTCCACTCATCTGGATTTCAGATTACAAAATTTCCCTAACAATGTAGGTGAAAATGTAAAGGAAGTTATTGAAAACTATAAAATGGATTTATTGATGTTGACAGGAGATGTCTTGGAAAAGGAAGAGACATCCGATAATATGTCCATCCCATCGACTAGTGATACAACTTCAGTCCCTGTTGCCCCTATTAGTTCAGTTTCAGCCCCTATTATACAAGTTTCAACTCCTGTTAGAGTTTCTGAATTAAATATCAAATTTAATGGTGAGAGTAAAGCCCTTCCCACATTTTTAGAAAAAATAAGAGATTCTGCTAGGTCCAGAAATATTTCTCATGATACATATCCTTTGCCCCAAATAGACAGAATTCTTTCGTTACTTAGAGGAGCTAAATGCATTAGTTCCATTGACTTAAGAAAAGCTTTTTGGCAAATCCCGCTGCATCCTGACTCTAGGAAAAAGACAGCCTTTAATGTTTTTGGTAGAGGTTCTTTTCAATTCACTTCTGTTCCCTTTGGTTTGTGTAATAGTGCACAGATTCAACAAAGATTAGTTGATGCTATCTTTGGACCTGAGTTTGAACCCTATATATTCTGTTATTTAGATGACATCATAGTATGTACCCCATCTTTTGAAGAACATATCCAATTGTTGAAAACAATAAGAGATAAACTTAAAGAAGCAAACTTGACCATTAACATCGATAAGTGTGATTTTTTTAAATCTGAATTGAAGTATCTTGGTTATGTAGTTGGTAACAATTCCCTTAAAGCAGATCCTGAAAAAATCTTAGCTATGGTTAATTATCCTAGGCCATCTAATTCTACTGAAATTAAAAGATTTATAGGTATGTGTTCCTGGTATCGTCGTTTCATTAAAGATTTTTCCAGTTTAGCCTCCCCTATTAATGACCTCCTTAAAGGTCATCGAAAGAAAAAACAACCAGTAGTGTGGACTAGTGAAGCTGAAAAAGCTTTTTTGAAAATTAAAGAACTCCTAATTTCTGCCCCTATCTTAGCCCAACCCAATTTCGAACTTCCTTTTGTTGTGCAATGTGATGCATCTGACACCGGTCTTGGTGGTGTCTTGACTCAAACTATTGATGGTGAAGAAAAAGTTATAGCTTATGCTAGTAGGTCTCTTTCCCGAACTGAAAGAAATTATTCAGTTACAGAGCGAGAATGTCTCGCAGTGATCTTCGCTATCGAGAAATTTCGAGGTTATATTGAAGGAGTTAAGTTTTCGGTCATTACAGACCACCATTCACTTCTCTGGTTGAATAAACTGTCCAATCCTACAGGTAAATTAGCCAGGTGGGCTATGCGCCTAAGACAACATACTTTCGATTTGATTCATAGAAAAGGAACATCCCATTTAGTCCCTGATGCTTTATCCCGAGCCCATACCAATGATACCCAAAATGTTAATTATCTAGAAATAGATATTGATAGAATAGACCCTTGGTTCGATGATTTAAGATCGAAGATACTCCGTTCCCCTGATAATTTTCCACAATGGAAAGTGGAAAATGATTTTATCTACAAGTGTGCCCCATCCCCAAATTCTTTCAAGACTAATGATGTTGAATGGAAAATTTTAGTACCCAAACCCCAAAGATTAGAAGTTATGCAATCTTGTCATGAGCCACCTACATGTGCTCACTTTGGATTCTATAAAACTTTGTCCCGTATTCAAGAAAGGTACTATTGGCCCAAAATGCGTTGTGATGTGCTTAAGTTTGTCAGATCATGTAGAGTGTGTGGTGCTCAGAAAACACCAAATCATGCTCCATTAGGTAAAATGGGTAAGCAAAGAGAAGCTCAATTCCCCTGGCAGATAGTTGCCGTTGATCTGATTGGTCCTTTTGTTCGTTCTAAAAAAGGTTATACGTGGTTATTAGTGGTTGCTGATTGGTTTAGTAAATATACCTTAGTCCATCCTTTGAGGAAGGCTACAGCTAAGAGTATAGTTGAATTTTTGGAAGATAATGTCTTCCTGATGTTTGGTGTTCCCCAGTATGTGATTTGTGATAATGCCTCAAATCTGAACAACCCTCTTCTAATTAATCTCTGTAGTAGGTATAATGTTCAGAAAGTATGGTTTAGCCCCGTGTATGCACCACAATGTAATTTTGTGGAAAGGAATAATAAAACTATTGGAACAGCAATCCGTATGTATGTAAAAAACCACGTAGATTGGGACAAGAATTTAGCAAAGATCAGACAAGCTATTAACACCGCAAAGCATGAAGTAACTGGATATACCCCAGCTTTCCTTAATTATGGCCGTCATGTTCCCCTGAGTGGAAATTACTATGGTATTGATCAAAAAGATCAATGGAACCAAGATCTAGAAATTATTCCTGGTAACCGTGATATGTACGCTTCAGAAGTAAAAGGATTAAGTCAAGTCTTCGAAAAAGTCAGGGCTAATCTTCGAAAAGGATATGAACGTAACGCTAGAAGTTACAACTTACGAAGAAGAGAAGTCCAATTCCAAGTAGGAGATAAAGTATGGAAAAGGAATAAAGTCCTGTCTAATGCAGCTAACAAGTTTATGTCTAAACTAGCACCGAGGTACATTGAAGCTACAGTCCGAGAAAAGTTGTCACCAGTGGTGTATCGTCTCTCTGATTTAAACGGTTCTGATCTTGGTAAATGGCATGTTAAAGATATAAAACCTTTTGTATCTGATGAAGATAATGTGTCATCCCCTTATTCCTGATTCCCTATTCTCTGTTCCCCTTAATTTTTTTATTTTCCTTAGTCTTGATAAGAAATAGACATCTTCTTTGATTTTAGTATGTCGTTTTTAGTCCTTGTTTTATACCCTTTTTTAGTCTTCTTTTATTTTAGTCTAGTTGTTGAAGTGAGTATATTCCCTGTGAGACGTTTAACGTAAAGTTACCGATCTCGACTTGAGACAAATGAGTACATTCTGTCTCATTGAGGTATTTAGAATGGAGATTCTAAATCCTCACTTTTGCTGAACCGTTGCCAATAAAAATTCCCTGAAACTCGCTAGGCGTTTAGTGGAATTGAAGCAGATGCCTACCTGCTGAGCCTAGAGCTCGAATGATTTTTTTTAGTTTTTGAAAACCACTCCCGGTTAGGCAACGAGGTGATGAGGCTGTGTCTGCTCTGGTATATGGTATATATTATATGATATAGTATATAATATATATATATCACTTGTTTTACTGTTGTGAATGTCAGCGAGGTCCACACAGGGCATAAGATTTATTTCTTCCCCAAGACACAGAAACTCTTGTCACCTACAGTTCATTTTAGAGTCATGGAACATGTTAGTCTACTCGACTTTAAAGAGTCTGGCGATCGATGGTACGCTAGCCCAATCCCTAACGTTTGTTGTTTGTTTAATTTAATCCCCACTTGCCATCATCTAAAAAAAAAATATAAATAAACTGGGGCTATAGCTGAGATAGAAATGGATTTAATGGGTCTGCATAACACGATGATTATAATTAACGATGACATCACCTTTTTGAAATGGTTTACATCATCCTTAGGGTCAATGATATTCGAATTAATTCATTATGTTCAACTGGAATCACAAATTTATTCAATTAAATCATCTTGTGAAAATGGATATCTGAGTCCGTTATTACTATCTAAGAATTCTTTGCGTACCCTATTGCGTAACATCACCTCAACTTTCACTGATGTATCACCATCCCTCGATTTATCAATCCCAATACACCAACTAGACTGCTATTACAAATACCCATTGGTGCATTGTATGAGTGACCCTAATGAATTTGTGGTAACCCTCTCAATACCCTTGAAACATAGGGAATCATCAACTTCACTATACACCTTCGATTTCTTTCCGTTCTTATTACAAGGACATTATGTTTCTATATGGCCCACGGAGAGGGAATTGATTTTTGAGAGACAAGAAAGAGTAGGAATAGCCACATTAAATCAACGAATTTGCCTTACTGAGTCACCTTCAGTTATGGATTTTTGCTTGATACAATTTGGGGCTGATAGCTTGTTCTCCGATAACAATTGTTTATCAAAGATCCTTCACGGAGGTACCATCACTGACCTCAAGACCTCATGTCCCTTACATCACTTACAACAACCATCTTTCTGGAAGGTGATTAATGAAACCGCTCTATTATACTTAGGCCCACCAATCACCATCTTGATTTGTTCTCCTTTGTGTATCAATAAAACGTTGGGGTCCTCTTCATCCGCATCCTTCATTCGAATTCCCTGTGGTGGATACATACAGTCTCAAGAAGGAATTCGATATTATGGGCAACTGCTCTGCTCTGAACCTAATAGCTATCCGATTCAAGAATGGATCCCGTTTCACTTGATTGTTTATGATCAACTGAAACTCCCATCTTCGTTAGACATTCCATCAATCACTTTCCATCGTATTGATTCCGTAATTAATGATTCTTTTCATCTCCCTGATTATCTACACGAGTTGGATCAATTAAAACTCAATTACAAAATTTTGTCCAAACCGGTTCCCTATATCAACTGGACCTCCCCACACCACTCAATGTGGTATTATTTAATGATAATTGCTCTTGTTGGTTTGGCTATTCTAGTGGGATTCTTCATGTACAAAAAAGCAAGAACCTCACTATCGGTAGCTACAGCTTTTAGTTTATTGCCCCAAGTGAAAGCTACGAGTCCAAATGCCATTGTAGAAGTCGGATTTGAAGGAGTCATGTGGATAACTTGTATAATTCTTTTGTTACTCATTTATATCTTGTTAAAGAAAGTCGCCCAACGAACTAGATGTCATCATTTCAAAACCAATGAATTGTGGGCAACCGGATCACATATTGATCTTCTGGTACCTTACGGAGACACTACCATCAGGATTGGATTAACCAATTGCGCCAGAATTTCAACTCCTCCATCCTCTGCCACAGGCCTGGTCACCGTAACTGGATCGAAAATGCATTTACGCGAATTCCCTTATTTAATGGATTACAAAGGAGCTCTCCAAGATGTAAACCGGGAATATCAGCTTCAGGTGAAGAAATTATCTCAGTGTGTGGACATTGCAGCTTATTTGGACTATCCAACCAATTGAACCCACCAAAAATATATATATATATATATATATATATATATATATATATATATATATATATATATATATATATATATATATATATATATATATATATTGTCATGATTTTAAGATACCAAATTGATAGAATAAGTTAAATAATAAATAATTTAATGATTTTGCACTGCCAAAGCAGTTAAGTAAGTATTTTGATATATGTTTTGTTCGAGAGACGTGATTGGTTTGGAGAGTTGAATAGAATGAGAGCACTAAAGGGAATTGAAGTTAAAGTTGCATTTTAATTGATTTAATAGTTATAGAATGAATTTATTTAGAGTTATACAGTTTAAGTAACAAGAAAGTTTGAAATAGACCGTACTATATAAAGGAAGCTATTTAAAAGGCATAGAATGTATGAATTTGTTGCTAAACATGCAATAGTTTGAAATTTAGTCTTACCAAAAGAATAACTTACAAATTTGTTCCAGGATGACCTTGTTTCTGTTTAATAATCATAAAAATTTACTTTTTTCTAAAGATCACTTGGAGAAAATGTTCATTGATGTACTACGGTCTCCATGATTTGGTTAAGTTTGTAAATTTATGAAAGTATCTTAGAAGAGGCTCCAATCTAAAAATTTAGAATAATAGTTAGATCAATTTTAGATTTTATTAATGTTAATTTGACCAAAATGTTGAAAACAGCTCATTAAAGTTGTAGGTTTGGGAAATGTCAGAATTCGATATCAATTTTAACAAAGAAAAATGATTTTCTGAGATATGGCTAATGCACTATCGATTGGTAATTTATTTCTGAATAATATGAAAGTTATTTCAGTACTTTATATGTATTAATAGTGAAAATATTTGGACTTTAATTTGTAGAGGTAGTGATGAAAGGTATAGAAAGTGTACGGACAGTGTTCGCTTAAAGTAGCTATAAAAACTTATTGGGAGTATCCTCAGATATGCAAAATATATGAAAAGAATCTATAAAGTTCAATGAATTCAATTCTTTAATTCAATTTTACTCAAATAAGAGAATAAAATCACCATTTAGGCATATATTTCCAAATTTTAGATAAAAAAATACCATTTTGACTAAATGTCATAATTTGTAAAATTATCTTATTGGTTCATTTAAATTTCCAAAGCATGAATTATTAATTTATTTAAATATGATTGGCTGTAAAAACGACGCCAAGCTTAAAAATTTGAATTCAGCAGAAGGTTCGAGATTTTCAGAGGGAACAGACGCTTTGTGAAGCTATTCCCAAAAGATTTGGATTTTAAAATATAAATTTTCGGAAAATGTAATCAAAAAGTAGTGAAAAACAAACATTAAGAGTTACTTTTCGTATGGAAAGTGTTTCCAAGCAGATTTGACTTTAGAAAGTTACTAAAAATAAGATTGTAAGCTGAATGGACCTGGGGAGATCCGGAATTTCAACGTATAGCAGCATCTGGGAGTGTTGAAACAGTTCGAACATCTTCGATGGACAATTATCAGGTGACATTACAAAACTTTAACATGATATCATGATTAACAAAAATTTAAAGAGAAAAGCATGCATAATAAAAATAAAAATTTAATAAGTTTAGTATCATTTACCGCTTTGGTAAAATAAATTTAAGAGAGAAATATTCCTTACTTACATAAATTGGTTTATATTCCATAATCACACAAATTTTCAGAGTCATTGAACTTCCATTTTGTTTTCATATCCCTTCATGTGGCGAATTAAAAATATATAAACCAGAGTATGTATCATATACATGTTATAATATTAAACATTTAACACTATTCTATGTATTTACCGAGATTGATGTTGCATTAAGCGTATTTTTCTTTCATTTAAATATATTTACGAAATTTTTCATCACAGTGTGGTCTTCAATTGTTTTTGGTTACATATTTTTACAGTTTTGTCCTTAATCCCTCTTATAGAATTAATTTCATCCCACACCTCTAAAGAAAAGAGTTTCCTGCAATATATGGATTCAGACATTGACTGAGCTGGTAGGTACAACAATTTCTCAATAGATGGCGCCCAATAGATTCGATACAAATCAATAAATAAAAATTTCAATAATGATATAACAAAATGTGTTTAATAATAATAAAAAAAAAATTGTATAAATTAAATATAAAATAATTAAAATTATAAAATTAAATTAAATCTTTTAATAATTTTATTAAATCATTAAATAATAAAAACTAAATAAAAAAAAAATTAATTATAATAATTATAGTTATTATGAGTCATCATCATTATTGTTATCATTATTAAATATATAATAATTGGCTCAACCAACGAGAGACGAAATAAATAAATAATAAATAAATTATTTTAAATATATAATAAATGGCTATCCCAACGTTGTGGCACGAATAAATATATATAGGGCAAAATTGTAAGATAAATAAAAAGTTAGGAGTTTGATATAAAAAAAAAAAACAAAATGGCGGATGGACGTAGATCTGTTTCGAAGACGACACAGGAAGGAGAGGAACAGAAGCAAGAGAAATCTGAGCTTGAAAAATTCATGGAATTAATACTAACAAAAATGGAAGAAAATAATAAGAAACTGAGAAAGAAATTAGATGAAAATAGTCAAAAAGTAGAACAAAAATTAGAAGAAAATAATCAATCATTAGAACAAAGACTGGGGGAAAAATTAGAAATAACATTAGAGAAGATGGAAGACAAATTAGAAGAAAATAGTCAAAAAACAGAAGAAAATAATCAATCATTAGAACAAAGACTGGGGGAAAAATTAGAAATAACATTAGAGAAGATGGAAGAGAAATTAGAAGAAAATAGTCAAAAAGTAGAACAAAAATTAGAAGAGAATAATAGAAAAGCAGAAGAAAATAGTCAGAGGTTGCAGAAAAAACTTGAACAGACCTCCAAGAGATTAGAGGATCAAATTGAACAAAGAATAAACAAGAGTATTGGAGAAGTAAAAATGTTATATGAAGAAATGATGAATAAACATGAAACATTAGAAACAAAATTAACTTCTGAAAATCAAGAAATAGTAGTTCAAATACAACAGCATAAAGAAAGAATAAATATGGTAGAAGAAGAAATAGAAAAGGAAGCAGAATGGACGAATAAGAGATTTATGATGGTAGATGAAAATATAAGTGAAATAAAGAAAGAACAGAAAACATCTAAAGAAAAGGAAGATCAATTGGAAAATAAATGGAAGATTGAAGTAAAAGAAGTGAAACAAGAAATAGAAAAAATGGAGAAGAAAATAAGAAATACAACAAAAGGAACAATAATACACACAATTGAAACCTCAGATAACAGGATATATTTCAATGGGGATTATAAATCACAACATCCAGTACCATTCATAAAGATTCTCATGACCAAATATTTGCAGTATAATGAATTTGATGAATTTAGGGAAGTTATAAGAAACCAATTAAGAGGAGAAGCATTAATTTGGTATACTAATGTGGAAAATGAATTAGAAAATTTTGAGCAATTTAAAACAAAATTTTTAGAATTTTTCTGGGGACTATCTCGACAACAAGTAGTAAGATCTGAATTGTTCGGAGGAAAATATAACTCTAACTCGCGAACAAGTATGCATTTATATGCTATGAGATTATTTAGTGCTGCCCAATATTTAGATGGCAAATTGACAGAGAAAGAGTTGATTAGCCATATAATAGTTCATTTTGAAGATCAAATAGAAAATATTAGACTAAATTTTAATTTTACAGACTTTAACATGCTTTGTAATTTTTTAATAGAAAAGGAAAGAGCTTTGCAAAACTACAGGCAAAGAAATAATAATTACAATAATTCACAAAACTTTAATGATAGTAATTTTAATAATAATAACCAGAGAAGTCAAAATAACAATAGATCAAATAATAATAATAATAATAATGAACGTGGGGGTTTTAATAGTCAATATAATAATAGGGGAAATTATAACAACAATAGAAATTATATTTCTAATAACAATAGAGGGTACTATAATAATAACAATAATAGAGGTTATAATAATAATAGAAATAACAACTATAATAGATTTAATAATAACAATAACACAGATAACAATTCTTTTAATAATCAAAATAACCAAAATAACAATTATAATAATTCCAATAACAATGGTAATAACAAATTAAGACAAGATTACGACAACTCGAATTCTAATCAACCTCCAAATAGTCGTGGTAATAATGATAGGAGGGCACGGTTTGAAGTCAATAATGTAGTGATGGATGGTAATGATTCAGATCAACCATCAATGTCATCCGGACAGATGGAAACATTTGAACCGGGTTTTGTAGATCGCACCTGCTAGGCAATATTGCAACCAAACTGTATGAACATCATAGGGAATTTTTGGACATGGGAGCTCATGTAGTATCTAAAAAATTCAGGGGATTAATTTTTATTAGAATTCAATTTTGTGGTATATATTTTAAAGTTTTATTGGATACAGGATCAGAGATTTCCTTAATCAGTCAAGAAGTTATAAAAAGGTTAAATTTAGAAGATTCATGTTTTAAGATTCCTAAGTTAAGTTTAGTAGGTGCAAATAATAAAGTGATTACTCATGTTAATAAAAGTATTGTTAGTAATATTAAATTAATTAAAGAAGCTTATATAATACAACTGATTGTAATTGATAAGATGAAATATGATATTATGATTGGATCGGATATGCTAGATAAAATGGGTATGGTGATCAATTATGAGAAAGGATTGGTACAAGTAAAGGAGGAGTGTGTGAAATTTGAGGAAGAATTATGTCCAGAAAAGGGCAAGGAGTTAATGAATATGAGGAGAATGTATATGGAAGATAATGAAATATTTAATGAATTATGTCCAGAAGATGACAAGGAATTGATGTATATTAATAATGTATTATATGAAGATATTGAAGGTGATGTATGTAAAGGTAGTATGAATATAATGGAGGAGGAATTAATATGTAAGAAAGAGTGGATAGGAGAAGTGAAGAAAATATTATTAAAGTATGATGGACTCATAAATGAGGAAAACAGATTCGCTAAAGATTATGTTCACAACATAGAAGTTAGAAACATTCAAGATTTTAGACCAAAAACATATCCGATACCATATAGATACCGAAGTGAGGTGAATAGAGAAGTAGAAAAGATGTTAGAAAATGGAATAATAGAAAAATGTAATTCAAGAATAATAAATCCAATAGTTGTAGTTAAAAAGAGTAGTGGAGAATTAAGACTTTGTCTTGATGCAAGAAATTTAAATAATCATACCATACCACAATACGAAGCACCTGCTACAACAGAAACTATTTTCGGGAGAATAACGGGGGCAAAATATTTTAGCAAAGTAGATTTGAGACACAGTTTTTGGTTGATTCCTTTAGCCCATGAGTCCAGAGACTATACTGCTTTTATGATTGATGGTGTTCTTTACAGATTTTGTGTTGTGCCTTATGGTTTGCAGAGTTCCTGTAGTGCTTTAGTTCGCGCTCTCCATAATATTTTAAATAAGTATGATGATTTTATCCTTCACTACATTGATGATATTCTAATACTGTCAAAAGACGAACATTCACACCTAAAACATATTGAGATACTATTAAAAGAATTAGATTTAGCGGGTCTTAAAATCAATATAAAGAAATGTCAATTTTTCCAAGATAGTGTTACCTTTCTGGGGTATAAAATAGATAATTTAGGAGTTTCAATGGATGAGGAGAGAGTGGATAGAATAAAAGAATACCCTACCCCTAAAAATATTAAAAATTTGCGTGGTTTTCTTGGTTTAATCAATTATTTTAAAAGGCTTGTGCCTGATTTGAGCCAAAAGATAGTACCTTTAAATCATTTGCTCAAAAAAGGAGTAAAATGGTATTGAGGTATGGAACAACAATTTGCATTTGATAACATAAAAAATCAATTTTGTCAAAATTTAAAGATATACCATCCAGATTACAGCTTCCCATTTACTTTACGAACAGATACATCTATGCATAAGTTGTCAGGAGTATTATTACAATATCAAAATGAATGTGAAGTACCTATTAGTTTTGTATCTCGTTTGACTAGATCATACGAACAAGGTTATAGTGTAGGAGAGTTAGAATTTGCTAGTATAGTGTTTTGTGTTAATAAGTTACGTTTTTATTTATTAGGTGGTAAATTCTTTATAGAGACAGATCATTTATCATTAATTAATGTCATGAATAATCGCTTATTAAATAATCGCATACATAGGGGGGCGCGTTGTTACTTCAAGAGTATGATTTTGAAATAAAGTATATCTCAGGCAAATTGAATATAGTCGCAGATGCATTGTCAAGAGATAATGAAATTCGACATGAGGATGGAAACAGGATATACATTGGAATTAATGTGATGAATGAAATAGATGGATTATTTTCAATAGAGACAATTAGACAAGATCAACTGACTTTAACAGAACATGACAAAAGAATGACATTGTTCATAAATAACTTTTACATAAAGAAAATAAAACAACAGGAATGTTATGTCATTTCACAAAACCTGGCACAGGAGATTTTATTAAATTTGCATGTAAATAATGGACATGCAGGTAGTAGGAAAATTTGGTTGATGTTTAGGGAGAATTACATTAGTAAATAGGACAAAATAATAATTAAAAATATTACTAAGCAATGTGACATATGTCAAAGAAATAAGCATCGAAATATCATTAATTTTAACACACCTAAGAACATTTTGGCTACTGAACCATTAGAAATTGTTGCAATAGATTTTTTGACAGAGTTGATACCAACAGAAGCAGATGAGAAACATGTTTTTATTGTAGTTGATATTTTTTCAAAATTCATAAAATTATATCCAACCAACAGGACTAATGTTGAGGTAATAAAGTCAGCATTTTCAGATTATATTCATAATGTAGGTAAACCCAGAACAGTAATAACAGACAATGCTACGTATTTTCAAAGTGTAAGATTCAAACAATTTTGTCAACGGAATAACATCCAACTTAATTTTACAAGCATTAGACATCCTCAATCAAATCCATCAGAGAGATATATACAGGAGATTATAAAATTCTTAAGAATTTATGTACAAGAACATACAGATTGGGCACAACATTTACCAGTTATAGAAAATAATATGAATTTTCTACCTAATACAGTCACTGAACAATCTCCATATTATTTAATGATGGGACAGCAACCAGACAGACCATGGATAGTACAGAATGACATGACATATAGGCAAATAATGGAACAAGTCAATAGGAAAATACAACGGATTGGAGAAAAATATTTGAATAGAATGGTTAAGAAGATGAAGGGCAGAAAAATCAATTTTGAAGCAGGAGATCTAGTTTTGTTAAGGGCACATAGAATATCTAACATTAGGGAAAATATGTGTGCAAAGCTTATGCCAATTTTCGAAGGTCCATATAGAGTAAAGAATAATAACGGACAAAATTCATATGAATTAGAACATATAGATGAAGGGAGATCTAGGGGCATTTTTAATATAAATGATTTGTATAAATATTACCATAGATAAGTTACAGATAATAAGATGTAGTATAATTTTTTAAATATGATTAGTGAATAGTTTAAAATTTTAAATGAAAAATTTAAATTTGATTTAGAAAAATTGTAAATTTTTCATTTAGGACAAGTTGTCATGATTTTAAGATACCAAATTGATAGAATAAGTTAAATAATAAATAATTTAATGATTTTGCACTGCCAAAGCAGTTAAGTAAGTATTTTGATATATGTTTTGTTCGAGAGACGTGATTGGTTTGGAGAGTTGAATAGAATGAGAGCACTAAAGGGAATTGAAGTTAAAGTTGCATTTTAATTGATTTAATAGTTATAGAATGAATTTATTTAGAGTTATACAGTTTAAGTAACAAGAAAGTTTGAAATAGACCGTACTATATAAAGGAAGCTATTTAAAAGGCATAGAATGTATGAATTTGTTGCTAAACATGCAATAGTTTGAAATTTAGTCTTACCAAAAGAATAACTTACAAATTTGTTCCAGGATGACCTTGTTTCTGTTTAATAATCATAAAAATTTACTTTTTTCTAAAGATCACTTGGAGAAAATGTTCATTGATGTACTACGGTCTCCATGATTTGGTTAAGTTTGTAAATTTATGAAAGTATCTTAGAAGAGGCTCCAATCTAAAAATTTAGAATAATAGTTAGATCAATTTTAGATTTTATTAATGTTAATTTGACCAAAATGTTGAAAACAGCTCATTAAAGTTGTAGGTTTGGGAAATGTCAGAATTCGATATCAATTTTAACAAAGAAAAATGATTTTCTGAGATATGGCTAATGCACTATCGATTGGTAATTTATTTCTGAATAATATGAAAGTTATTTCAGTACTTTATATGTATTAATAGTGAAAATATTTGGACTTTAATTTGTAGAGGTAGTGATGAAAGGTATAGAAAGTGTACGGACAGTGTTCGCTTAAAGTAGCTATAAAAACTTATTGGGAGTATCCTCAGATATGCAAAATATATGAAAAGAATCTATAAAGTTCAATGAATTCAATTCTTTAATTCAATTTTACTCAAATAAGAGAATAAAATCACCATTTAGGCATATATTTCCAAATTTTAGATAAAAAAATACCATTTTGACTAAATGTCATAATTTGTAAAATTATCTTATTGGTTCATTTAAATTTCCAAAGCATGAATTATTAATTTATTTAAATATGATTGGCTGTAAAAACGACGCCAAGCTTAAAAATTTGAATTCAGCAGAAGGTTCGAGATTTTCAGAGGGAACAGACGCTTTGTGAAGCTATTCCCAAAAGATTTGGATTTTAAAATATAAATTTTCGGAAAATGTAATCAAAAAGTAGTGAAAAACAAACATTAAGAGTTACTTTTCGTATGGAAAGTGTTTCCAAGCAGATTTGACTTTAGAAAGTTACTAAAAATAAGATTGTAAGCTGAATGGACCTGGGGAGATCCGGAATTTCAACGTATAGCAGCATCTGGGAGTGTTGAAACAGTTCGAACATCTTCGATGGACAATTATCAGGTGACATTACAAAACTTTAACATGATATCATGATTAACAAAAATTTAAAGAGAAAAGCATGCATAATAAAAATAAAAATTTAATAAGTTTAGTATCATTTACCGCTTTGGTAAAATAAATTTAAGAGAGAAATATTCCTTACTTACATAAATTGGTTTATATTCCATAATCACACAAATTTTCAGAGTCATTGAACTTCCATTTTGTTTTCATATCCCTTCATGTGGCGAATTAAAAATATATAAACCAGAGTATGTATCATATACATGTTATAATATTAAACATTTAACACTATTCTATGTATTTACCGAGATTGATGTTGCATTAAGCGTATTTTTCTTTCATTTAAATATATTTACGAAATTTTTCATCACAGTGTGGTCTTCAATTGTTTTTGGTTACATATTTTTACAGTTTTGTCCTTAATCCCTCTTATAGAATTAATTTCATCCCACACCTCTAAAGAAAAGAGTTTCCTGCAATATATGGATTCAGACATTGACTGAGCTGGTAGGTACAACAATTTCTCAATAGATGGCGCCCAATAGATTCGATACAAATCAATAAATAAAAATTTCAATAATGATATAACAAAATGTGTTTAATAATAATAAAAAAAAAAATTGTATAAATTAAATATAAAATAATTAAAATTATAAAATTAAATTAAATCTTTTAATAATTTTATTAAATCATTAAATAATAAAAACTAAATAAAAAAAAAATTAATTATAATAATTATAGTTATTATGAGTCATCATCATTATTGTTATCATTATTAAATATATAATAATTGGCTCAACCAACGAGAGACGAAATAAATAAATAATAAATAAATTATTTTAAATATATAATAATATATATATATATATACAATATACCATACGTATGGAATCTATGTAATCATTATTAAAAAAAAAAAAAAAAAAAAAAAAAAAAAAAAATAATAATTTTTTTTTGATGTGATTGTTTTGCCTCACTCAAGGAATCTTGGTTGATTTCTTGTTTACTTTATCGAAAACTGAATATTCTATCCGAGTTTTCTCTTTTCGGAGGAGGCTGTTATAACATTTATAAAACCAGCGGAAATATAAATATATTAATTTATATAGTTTTTACAATCCGTTTCTAAGTAAATCCAAATATTTTTGTCAGTTCTTTATAGAAATTCAAGTCAAATAAAAATTTATAACCCGCCTATGAACTGTTTCACAATACCTTGTTATATTCTTAGAAGAAATGCGTGTTGGAGGTAATTTTCCAAGCATTCTTCTTGTATTGTGTATAACTGCGTATTTGTCATAATCATATTCTAGAATTATGACAGAACCAGAAAGCAATCATTGGCCTATTCAAATGTCAAGTAAAAATCGTGAGTCGTGATTGGCTTCGAGAACGAAAAACCGAAGTTTAGTTCGACATCGATGGGAAGATTTAGATTGTATTGCAAAGAACGAGGAGTCTCAATATAGTTTTTGACCGATAAACATGTCAAAAAGTTAGATTCTAACCGGCATATATTTGTTCCACAAAAGAATTTCCAAGTTAAATTTGGGATATATTAAAGTTCTTTTGGTGAAGATAATTACTGGTTTGATCATTTAATAGTGTAGCAGTTCTGTTGGTTAGTGAATTTTTGGTTTATACGCTTTGTAAACTTATGGTATGGCGTATTTAGTCCTTTATGAAGCCAGTGAGCTGTTATGAAACCTTTATAGCTGGTTATAATAATATTGGTTATGGTTACATGGTAATGGATTAAACCTAAGTTTCCTGGATTAGAAAACTAGAGGTAAATTAGCATTTTCCTGTTTGTTATGGTATAATACCTTATATCCACCATACCAGTGGAATTTTCCAGTCATCCGTCGAGTGACGTATGGTGACGTATGAGTGATCTGTCAAAACTTTCCGATGGTGAAGTAATGTTGTGAGATGAATATTTTCAAAGTTTAAGGTATAGTGACTATTTTAATTAAAAATTTAGATTCAAGGATTAAAGTAATTTTTTTTGATAAATATAAATAATTTTTTTTAATTTAAAAATAAAAATATAACGAGTAAACTTTTGATTGGATCAGAAAGATATTTGCTTCCATCATTATAAAAATGATTGTTAAATCAAAATTGTGATTTAACCATATAAAAATTAATTGAGACATAAATATTTTTGGAATGATATTTGACAAGTGACGTAACTGACAGTTGTTATTTTCAAGTTTCAGTAAAAATAAACATTTTTCCTTTTTAATAATATAAATGCTATATTTTAAATGTGTCAGATATCAAGTCAATAAAGAATAAATTTGCTTATTTTTTGGTGCACCATATCTATTTTATAGAAAGTAGATATATTTTAGTCACAGGTAAATATCGCCAATGTAACCTATAAACTCTAATGTTTGTTTTGTTTTTTGACAGGAAAAGTTTTTAATAAATATGTAATTTTATTTGTCCTGTTTATTTATAACTACCTATTAGCAAAATTTTAACCACACATTTAAAAGTATTTTAGAGTATACATATTAAGAAAATATTGGATTGTATAAAAGAAACTCCTGGTAAGGCGCCCTCAAACAAAATATATCCAGGATCATTTCTATGCAAACACCCTAGGATATCTGAGTAAGTACTCTTATTTCATTTGGTAATAGTAGTTGATACTCCCTAGTTCCTTAAACGAACCTATGACCTGCCACCGCACAACCATGAGCTGCCGCAGCAAGTAGCTTTTAGAAATATCCCCTAATTTTTCTCCAGACCCCTTTCTATTTAAGAAATAGTATTCATCCTACTAGAACTCTTCTTCCACCCCATTTCTAATTGTTACAAATGGCGCCCAAAGTGTCGAGCTACAAATAGCACCCAACGTATCAAGCTACAAATCTGTCTCTTTTCATCCCCAGTCCTATCATTAAGTTGTTCCCAAACAGTTTACTTTTTTTTAGCTAGTCCAACTGTTTTTCAACCTAAATTATTTTTTTGCCCCAGATTTGAGATCGATTATACTATCATATCAGTATCCTAACGTAGTTTAGTCCAAAAACTTATGTCTGTAGCCTAGAAAGAGCCCCTACATTTTTTTAACGTTACGAAGTGGTATACATTTTTTAATAGGTGTAAATATGTACTCATTGTATCAACATTATTTTTATGTATGTATTTATGGTAGATGTTGATACAGTACCCATGGTGAAAGCATTATTTGAATTTTTTATAAATATTGATGAGTATAATATAGACAGGTAGTCTATATAAGTAGTGTTGAACATTATAATATTGAAACTATTTAAAAAGTATAACTTTATTGTTATATTTGTGCATTTATTCATAATTGATGACAATTTTTTACAGAATAACTTGATTTTGTGATTTTTTTTGTTCGTCGTTTGAGTATATGTGTATAGTCTGGTAGTTTCCCTTTGAGCTTTTAGTCCCATTATTTTTTTTCTCAACTAATCTAGCTTTGTCAGTGTCATAAGGATACCAAAGGTTAGTTGGAGCTTACATGTAAATTATTTGGAGACTATCTGTGAATTAGTCGGAGCCTACCCGTATAGTAAAGGAGTTGGTCAGTCCGATTAATATTTGTCTTTCCCCTCTTGTACCAGAATACATCACAAGTGTAATACTCGTGATAGAGGAAGCGTGCTTAGTTGTCTAGGAACACTTCCGTTAATTATCGGAACAAGAACCATTGTTGGTGTTTCCTGTGTAAGCTCATTCGAGAAGCAAGTTTCAATATTGTTTGTGTTTGAATATCCCTGTTGTGTCTAAAATTTTTGAGTCTGTTGTTCTCTGTTAGTATGAGAGTGTGAATTTTTGACAAATAGTTCATTGACCCCTCTTTTATTTACTGAATGATTGTAGGCCAAGAGCAGAAGCTGTGACAAGACTGGTGATTTGGGATCCGGTCACGTTGGACAGGTGACGTTTGCTTTCGTTTGATAAATAAAAACGGTCCTTTGTTGAAAATCATATTTTCTACTATTCCCTTCTGTCTTTCCCTTGCGTGTTACTTTCACCCCAGTTTTAAAAATGAAGTCTACCCAGGTAAATGATCTGAAAACAGAAGAGTTATCTTATGAACTGTTCATAAGAGGTTTTAAGGTACAAAATAAAAACGTTGAGGAAAAACGTAAGTTATTGAGAGGTCAGTTAAGTAAAGAGACTACCTCATCTGCCATCGATTTTACTAAAAATGTAGTCGATCCTGATAAAGAGTTACCTGTAATTCAGGCAATACTCAAAGATTTGCAAAATATTGCAAAAACGATGGATGCACAGTCAACAAAAGCTGACTTTGCTCGTTTCAAAACAAGGTCCACTCATCTGGATTTCAGATTACAAAATTTCCCTAACAATGTAGGTGAAAATGTAAAGGAAGTTATTGAAAACTATAAAATGGATTTATTGATGTTGACAGGAGATGTCTTGGAAAAGGAAGAGACATCCGATAATATGTCCATCCCATCGACTAGTGATACAACTTCAGTCCCTGTTGCCCCTATTAGTTCAGTTTCAGCCCCTATTATACAAGTTTCAACTCCTGTTAGAGTTTCTGAATTAAATATCAAATTTAATGGTGAGAGTAAAGCCCTTCCCACATTTTTAGAAAAAATAAGAGATTCTGCTAGGTCCAGAAATATTTCTCATGATACATATCCTTTGCCCCAAATAGACAGAATTCTTTCGTTACTTAGAGGAGCTAAATGCATTAGTTCCATTGACTTAAGAAAAGCTTTTTGGCAAATCCCGCTGCTTCCTGACTCCAGGAAAAAGACAGCCTTTAATGTTTCTGGTAGAGGTTCTTTTCAATTCACTTCTGTTCCCTTTGGTTTGTGTAATAGTGCACAGATTCAACAAAGATTAGTTGATGCTATCTTTGGACCTGAGTTTGAACCCTATATATTCTGTTATTTAGATGACATCATAGTATGTACCCCATCTTTTGAAGAACATATCCAATTGTTGAAAACAATAAGAGATAAACTTAAAGAAGCAAACTTGACCATTAACATCGATAAGTGTGATTTTTTAAATCTGAATTGAAGTATCTTGGTTATGTAGTTGGTAACAATTCCCTTAAAGCAGATCCTGAAAAAATCTTAGCTATGGTTAATTATCCTAGGCCATCTAATTCTACTGAAATTAAAAGATTTATAGGTATGTGTTCCTGGTATCGTCGTTTCATTAAAGATTTTTCCAGTTTAGCCTCCCCTATTAATGACCTCCTTAAAGGTCATCGAAAGAAAAAACAACCAGTAGTGTGGACTAGTGAAGCTGGAAAAGCTTTTTTGAAAATTAAAGAACTCCTAATTTCTGCCCCTATCTTAGCCCAACCCAATTTCGAACTTCCTTTTGTTGTGCAATGTGATGCATCTGACACCGGTCTTGGTGGTGTCTTGACTCAAACTATTGATGGTGAAGAAAAAGTTATAGCTTATGCTAGTAGGTCTCTTTCCCGAACTGAAAGAAATTATTCAGTTACAGAGCGAGAATGTCTCGCAGTGATCTTCGCTATCGAGAAATTTCGAGGTTATATTGAAGGAGTTAAGTTTTCGGTCATTACAGACCACCATTCACTTCTCTGGTTGAATAAACTGTCCAATCCTACAGGTAAATTAGCCAGGTGGGCTATGCGCCTAAGACAACATACTTTCGATTTGATTCATAGAAAAGGAACATCCCATTTAGTCCCTGATGCTTTATCCCGAGCCCATACCAATGATACCCAAAATGTTAATTATCTAGAAATAGATATTGATAGAATAGACCCTTGGTTCGATGATTTAAGATCGAAGATACTCCGTTCCCCTGATAATTTTCCACAATGGAAAGTGGAAAATGATTTTATCTACAAGTATGCCCCATCCCCAAATTCTTTCAAGACTAATGATGTTGAATGGAAAATTTTAGTACCCAAACCCCAAAGATTAGAAGTTATGCAATCTTGTCATGATCCACCTACATGTGCTCACTTTGGATTCTATAAAACTTTGTCCCGTATTCAAGAAAGGTACTATTGGCCCAAAATGCGTTGTGATGTGCTTAAGTTTGTCAGATCATGTAGAGTGTGTGGTGCTCAGAAAACACCAAATCATGCTCCATTAGGTAAAATGGGTAAGCAAAGAGAAGCTCAATTCCCCTGGCAGATAGTAGCCGTTGATCTGATTGGTCCTTTTGTTCGTTCTAAAAAAGGTTATACGTGGTTATTAGTGGTTGCTGATTGGTTTAGTAAATATACCTTAGTCCATCCTTTGAGGAAGGCTACAGCTAAGAGTATAGTTGAATTTTTGGAAGATAATGTCTTCCTGATGTTTGGTGTTCCCCAGTATGTGATTTGTGATAATGCCTCAAATCTGAACAACCCTCTTCTAATTAATCTCTGTAGTAGGTATAATGTTCAGAAAGTATGGTTTAGCCCCGTGTATGCACCACAATGTAATTTTGTGGAAAGGAATAATAAAACTATTGGAACAGCAATCCGTATGTATGTAAAAAACCACGTAGATTGGGACAAGAATTTAGCAAAGATCAGACAAGCTATTAACACCGCAAAGCATGAAGTAACTGGATATACCCCAGCTTTCCTTAATTATGGCCGTCATGTTCCCCTGAGTGGAAATTACTATGGTATTGATCAAAAAGATCAATGGAACCAAGATCTAGAAATTATTCCTGGTAACCGTGATATGTACGCTTCAGAAGTAAAAGGATTAAGTCAAGTCTTCGAAAAAGTCAGGGCTAATCTTCGAAAAGGATATGAACGTAACGCTAGAAGTTACAACTTACGAAGAAGAGAAGTCCAATTCCAAGTAGGAGATAAAGTATGGAAAAGGAATAAAGTCCTGTCTAATGCAGCTAACAAGTTTATGTCTAAACTAGCACCGAGGTACATTGAAGCTACAGTCCGAGAAAAGTTGTCACCAGTGGTGTATCGTCTCTCTGATTTAAACGGTTCTGATCTTGGTAAATGGCATGTTAAAGATTTAAAACCTTTTGTATCTGATGAAGATAATGTGTCATCCCCTTAGTCCTGATTCCCTATTCTCTGTTCCCCTTAATTTTTTTTATTTTCCTTAGTCTTGATAAGAAATAGACATCTTCTTTGATTTTAGTATGTCGTTTTTAGTCCTTGTTTTATACCCTTTTTTAGTCTTCTTTTATTTTAGTCTAGTTGTTGAAGTGAGTATATTCCCTGTGAGACGTTTAACGTAAAGTTACCGATCTCGACTTGAGACAAATGAGTACATTCTGTCTCATTGAGGTATTTAGAATGGAGATTCTAAATCCTCACTTTTGCTGAACCGTTGCCAATAAAAATTCCCTGAAACTCGCTAGGCGTTTAGTGGAATTGAAGCAGATGCCTATCTGCTGAGCCTAGAGCTCGAATGATTTTTTTTAGTTTTTGAAAACCACTCCCGGTTAGGCAACGAGGTGATGAGGCTGTGTCTGCTCTGGTATATGGTATATATTATATGATATATTATATAATATATATATCACTTGTGTTACTGTTGTGAATGTCAGCGAGGTCCACACAGGGCATAAGATTTATTTCTTCCCCAAGACACAGAAACTCTTGTCACCTACAGTTCATTTTAGAGTCATGGAACATGTTAGTCTACTCGACTTTAAAGAGTCTGGCGATCGATGGTACGCTAGCCCAATCCCTAACGTTTGTTGTTTGTTTAATTTAATCCCCACTTGCCATCATCTAAAAAAAAAATATAAATAAACTGGGGATATAGCTGAGATAGAAAAGGATTTAATGGGTCTGCATAACACGATGATTATAATTAACGATGACATCACCTTTTTGAAATGGTTTACATCATCCTTAGGGTCAATGATATTCGAATTAATTCATTATGTTCAACTGGAATCACAAATTTATTCAATTAAATCATCTTGTGAAAATGGATATCTGAGTCCGTTATTACTATCTAAGAATTCTTTGCGTACCCTATTGCGTAACATCACCTCAACTTTCACTGATGTATCACCATCCCTCGATTTATCAATCCCAATACACCAACTAGACTGCTATTACAAATACCCATTGGTGCATTGTATGAGTGACCCTAATGAATTTGTGGTAACCCTCTCAATACCCTTGAAACATAGGGAATCATCAACTTCACTATACACCTTCGATTTCTTTCCGTTCTTATTACAAGGACATTATGTTTCTATATGGCCCACGGAGAGGGAATTGATTTTTGAGAGACAAGAAAGAGTAGGAATAGCCACATTAAATCAACGAATTTGCCTTACTGAGTCACCTTCAGTTATGGATTTTTGCTTGATACAATTTGGGGCTGATAGCTTGTTCTCCGATAACAATTGTTTATCAAAGATCGTTCACGGAGGTACCATCACTGACCTCAAGACCTCATGTCCCTTACATCACTTACAACAACCATCTTTCTGGAAGGTGATTAATGAAACCGCTCTATTATACTTAGGCCCACCAATCACCATCTTGATTTGTTCTCCTTTGTGTATCAATAAAACGTTGGGGTCCTCTTCATCCGCATCCTTCATTCGAATTCCCTGTGGTGGATACATACAGTCTCAAGAAGGAATTCGATATTATGGGCAACTGCTCTGCTCTGAACCTAATAGCTATCCGATTCAAGAATGGATCCCGTTTCACTTGATTGTTTATGATCAACTGAAACTCCCATCTTCGTTAGACATTCCATCAATCACTTTCCATCGTATTGATTCCGTAATTAATGATTCTTTTCATCTCCCTGATTATCTACACGAGTTGGATCAATTAAAACTCAATTACAAAATTTTGTCCAAACCGGTTCCCTATATCAACTGGACCTCCCCACACCACTCAATGTGGTATTATTTAATGATCATTGCTCTTGTTGGTTTGGCTATTCTAGTGGGATTCTTCATGTACAAAAAAGCAAGAACCTCACTATCGGTAGCTACAGCTTTTAGTTTATTGCCCCAAGTGAAAGCTACGAGTCCAAATGCCATTGTAGAAGTCGGATTTGAAGGAGTCATGTGGATAACTTGTATAATTCTTTTGTTACTCATTTATATCTTGTTAAAGAAAGTCGCCCAACGAACTAGATGTCATCATTTCAAAACCAATGAATTGTGGGCAACCGGATCACATATTGATCTTCTGGTACCTTACGGAGACACTACCATCAGGATTGGATTAACCAATTGCGCCAGAATTTCAACTCCTCCATCCTCTGCCACAGGCCTGTTCACCATAACTGGATCGAAAATGCATTTACGCGAATTCCCTTATTTAATGGATTACAAAGGAGCTCTCCAAGATGTAAACCGGGAATATCAGCTTCAGGTGAAGAAATTATCTCAGTGTGTGGACATTGCAGCTTATTTGGACTATCCAACCAATTGAACCCACCAAAAATATATATATATATATATATATATATATATATATATATATATATATATATATATATACAATATTCCATACGTATGGAATCTATGTAATCATTCTTTAAAAAAAAAATAATAATAATTTTTTTTTGATGTGATTGTTTTGCCTCACTCAAGGAATCTTGGTTGATTTCTTGTTTACTTTATCGAAAACTGAATATTCTATCCGAGTTTTCTCTTTTCGGAGGAGGCTGTTATAACATTTATAAAACCAGCGGAAATATAAATATATTAATTTATATAGTTTTTACAATCCGTTTCTAAGTAAATCCAAATATTTTTGTCAGTTCTTTATAGAAATTCAAGTCAAATAAAAATTTATAACCCGCCTATGAACTGTTTCACAATACCTTGTTATATTCTTAGAAGAAATGCGTGTTGGAGGTAATTTTCCAAGCATTCTTCTTGTATTGTGTATAACTGCGTATTTGTCATAATCATATTCTAGAATTATGACAGAACCAGAAAGCAATCATTGGCCTATTCAAATGTCAAGTAAAAATCGTGAGTCGTGATTGGCTTCGAGAACGAAAAACCGAAGTTTAGTTCGACATCGATGGGAAGATTTAGATTGTATTGCAAAGAACGAGGAGTCTCAATATAGTTTTTGACCGATAAACATGTCAAAAAGTTAGATTCTAACCGGCATATATTTGTTCCACAAAAGAATTTCCAAGTTAAATTTGGGATATATTAAAGTTCTTTTGGTGAAGATAATTACTGGTTTGATCATTTAATAGTGTAGCAGTTCTGTTGGTTAGTGAATTTTTGGTTTATACGCTTTGTAAACTTATGGTATGGCGTATTTAGTCCTTTATGAAGCCAGTGAGCTGTTATGAAACCTTTATAGCTGGTTATAATAATATTGGTTATGGTTACATGGTAATGGATTAAATCTAAGTTTCCTGGATTAGAAAACTAGAGGTAAATTAGCATTTTCCTGTTTGTTATGGTATAATACCTTATATCCACCATACCAGTGGAATTTTCCAGTCATCCGTCGAGTGACGTATGGTGACGTATGAGTGATCTGTCAAAACTTTCCGATGGTGAAGTAATGTTGTGAGATGAATATTTTCAAAGTTTAAGGTATAGTGACTATTTTAATTAAAAATTTAGATTCAAGGATTAAAGTAATTTTTTTTGATAAATATAAATAATTTTTTTTTAATTTAAAAATAAAAATATAACGAGTAAACTTTTGATTGGATCAGAAAGATATTTGCTTCCATCATTATAAAAATGATTGTTAAATCAAAATTGTGATTTAACCATATAAAAATTAATTGAGACATAAATATTTTTGGAATGATATTTGACAAGTGACGTAACTGACAGTTGTTATTTTCAAGTTACAGTAAAAATAAACATTTTTCCTTTTTAATAATATAAATGCTATATTTTAAATGTGTCAGATATCAAGTCAATAAAGGATAAATTTGCTTATTTTTTGGTGCACCATATCTATTTTATAGAAAGTAGATATATTTTAGTCACAGGTAAATATCGCCAATGTAACCTATAAACTCTAATGTTTGTTTTGTTTTTTGACAGGAAAAGTTTTTAATAAATATGTAATTTTATTTGTCCTGTTTATTTATAACTACCTATTAGCAAAATTTTAACCACACATTTAAAAGTATTTTAGAGTATACATATTAAGAAAATATTGGATTGTATAAAAGAAACTCCTGGTAAGGCGCCCTCAAACAAAATATATCCAGGATCATTTCTATGCAAACACCCTAGGATATCTGAGTAAGTACTCTTATTTCATTTGGTAATAGTAGTTGATACTCCCTAGTTTCTTAAACGAACCTATGACCTGCCACCGCACAACCATGAGCTGCCGCAGCAAGTAGCTTTTAGAAATCTCCCCTAATTTTTCTCCAGACCCCTTTCTATTTAAGAAATAGTATTCATCCTACTAGAACTCTTCTTCCACCCCATTTCTAATTGTTACAAATGGCGCCCAAAGTGTCGAGCTACAAATAGCACCCAACGTATCAAGCTACAAATCTGTCTCTTTTCATCCCCAGTCCTATCATTAAGTTGTTCCCTAACAGTTTACTTTTTTTTAGCTAGTCCAACTGTTTTTCAACCTAAATTATTTTTTTGCCCCAGATTTGAGATCGATTATACTATCATATCAGTATCCTAACGTAGTTTAGTCCAAAAACTTATGTCTGTAGCCTAGAAAGAGCCCCTACATTTTTTTTAACGTTACGAAGTGGTATAAATTTTTTAATAGGTGTAAATATGTACTCATTGTATCAACATTATTTGTATGTATGTATTTATGGTAGATGTTGATACAGTACCCATGGTGAAAGCATTATTTGAATTTTTTATAAATATTGATGAGTATAATATAGACAGGTAGTCTATATAAGTAGTGTCGAACATTATAATATTGAAACTATTTAAAAAGTATAACTTTATTGTTATATTTGTGCATTTATTCATAATTGATGACAATTTTTTACAGAATAACTTGATTTTGTGATTTTTTTTGTTCGTCGTTTGAGTATATGTGTATAGTCTGGTAGTTTCCCTTTGAGCTTTTAGTCCCATTATTTTTTTTCTCAACTAATCTAGCTTTGTCAGTGTCATAAGGATACCAAAGGTTAGTTGGAGCTTACATGTAAATTATTTGGAGCCTATCTGTGAATTAGTCGGAGCCTACCCGTATAGTAAAGGAGTTGGTCAGTCCGATTAATATTTGTCTTTCCCCTCTTGTACCAGAATACATCACAAGTGTAATACTCGTGATAGAGGAAGCGTGCTTAGTTGTCTAGGAACACTTCCGTTAATTATCGGAACAAGAACCATTGTTGGTGTTTCCTGTGTAAGATCATTCGAGAAGCAAGTTTCAATATTGTTTGTGTTTGAATATCCCTGTTGTGTCTAAAATTTTTGAGTCTGTTGTTCCCTGTTAGTATGAGAGTGTGAATTTTTGACAAATAGTTCATTGACCCCTCTTTTATTTACTGAATGATTGTAGGCCAAGAGCAGAAGCTGTGACAAGACTGGTGATTTGGGATCCGGTCACGTTGGACAGGTGACGTTTGCTTTCGTTTGATAAATAAAAACGGTCCTTTGTTGAAAATCATATTTTCTACTATTCCCTTCTGTCTTTCCCTTGCGTGTTACTTTCACCCCAGTTTTAAAAATGAAGTCTACCCAGGTAAATGATCTGAAAACAGAAGAGTTATCTTATGAACTGTTCATAAGAGGTTTTAAGGTACAAAATAAAAACGTTGAGGAAAAACGTAAGTTATTGAGAGGTCAGTTAAGTAAAGAGACTACCTCATCTGCCATCGATTTTACTAAAAATGTAGTCGATCCTGATAAAGAGTTACCTGTAATTCAGGCAATACTCAAAGATTTGCAAAATATTGCAAAAACGATGGATGCACAGTCAACAAAAGCTGACTTTGCTCGTTTCAAAACAAGGTCCACTCATCTGGATTTCAGATTACAAAATTTCCCTAACAATGTAGGTGAAAATGTAAAGGAAGTTATTGAAAACTATAAAATGGATTTATTGATGTTGACAGGAGATGTCTTGGAAAAGGAAGAGACATCCGATAATATGTCCATCCCATCGACTAGTGATACAACTTCAGTCCCTGTTGCCCCTATTAGTTCAGTTTCAGCCCCTATTATACAAGTTTCAACTCCTGTTAGAGTTTCTGAATTAAATATCAAATTTAATGGTGAGAGTAAAGCCCTTCCCACATTTTTAGAAAAAATAAGAGATTCTGCTAGGTCCAGAAATATTTCTCATGATACATATCCTTTGCCCCAAATAGACAGAATTCTTTCGTTACTTAGAGGAGCTAAATGCATTAGTTCCATTGACTTAAGAAAAGCTTTTTGGCAAATCCCGCTGCATCCTGACTCTAGGAAAAAGACAGCCTTTAATGTTTCTGGTAGAGGTTCTTTTCAATTCACTTCTGTTCCCTTTGGTTTGTGTAATAGTGCACAGATTCAACAAAGATTAGTTGATGCTATCTCTGGACCTGAGTTTGAACCCTATATATTCTGTTATTTAGATGACATCATAGTATGTACCCCATCTTTTGAAGAACATATCCAATTGTTGAAAACAATAAGAGATAAACTTAAAGAAGCAAACTTGACCATTAACATCGATAAGTGTGATTTTTTTAAATCTGAATTGAAGTATCTTGGTTATGTAGTTGGTAACAATTCCCTTAAAGCAGATCCTGAAAAAATCTTAGCTATGGTTAATTATCCTAGGCCATCTAATTCTGCTGAAATTAAAAGATTTATAGGTATGTGTTCCTGGTATCGTCGTTTCATTAAAGATTTTTCCAGTTTAGCCTCCCCTATTAATGACCTCCTTAAAGGTCATCGAAAGAAAAAACAACCAGTAGTTTGGACTAGTGAAGCTGAAAAAGCTTTTTTGAAAATTAAAGAACTCCTAATTTCTGCCCCTATCTTAGCCCAACCCAATTTCGAACTTGCTTTTGTTGTGCAATGTGATGCATCTGACACCGGTCTTGGTGGTGTCTTGACTCAAACTATTGATGGTGAAGAAAAAGTTATAGCTTATGCTAGTAGGTCTCTTTCCCGAACTGAAAGAAATTATTCAGTTACAGAGCGAGAATGTCTCGCAGTGATCTTCGCTATCGAGAAATTTCGAGGTTATATTGAAGGAGTTAAGTTTTCGGTCATTACAGACCACCATTCACTTCTCTGGTTGAATAAACTGTCCAATCCTACAGGTAAATTAGCCAGGTGGGCTATGCGCCTAAGACAACATACTTTCGATTTGATTAATAGAAAAGGAACATCCCATTTAGTCCCTGATGCTTTATCCCGAGCCCATACCAATGATACCCAAAATGTTAATTATCTAGAAATAGATATTGATAGAATAGACCCTTGGTTCGATGATTTAAGATCGAAGATACTCCGTTCCCCTGATAATTTTCCACAATGGAAAGTGGAAAATGATTTTATCTACAAGTATGCCCCATCCCCAAATTCTTTCAAGACTAATGATGTTGAATGGAAAATTTTAGTACCCAAACCCCAAAGATTAGAAGTTATGCAATCTTGTCATGAGCCACCTACATGTGCTCACTTTGGATTCTATAAAACTTTGTCCCGTATTCAAGAAAGGTACTATTGGCCCAAAATGCGTTGTGATGTGCTTAAATCATGCTCCATTAGGTAAAATGGGTAAGCAAAGAGAAGCTCAATTCCCCTGGCAGATAGTTGCCGTTGATCTGATTGGTCCTTTTGTTCGTTCTAAAAAAGGTTATACGTGGTTATTAGTGGTTGCTGATTGGTTTAGTAAATATACCTTAGTCCATCCTTTGAAAAAGGCTACAGCTAAGAGTATAGTTGAATTTTTGGAAGATAATGTCTTCCTGATGTTTGGTGTTCCCCAGTATGTGATTTGTGATAATGCCTCAAATCTGAACAACCCTCTTCTAATTAATCTCTGTAGTAGGTATAATGTTCAGAAAGTATGGTTTAGCCCCGTGTATGCACCACAATGTAATTTTGTGGAAAGGAATAATAAAACTATTGGAACAGCAATCCGTATGTATGTAAAAAACCACGTAGATTGGGACAAGAATTTGGCAAAGATCAGACAAGCTATTAACACCGCAAAGCATGAAGTAACTGGATATACCCCAGCTTTCCTTAATTATGGCCGTCATGTTCCCCTGAGTGGAAATTACTATGGTATTGATCAAAAAGATCAATGGAACCAAGATCTAGAAATTATTCCTGGTAACCGTGATATGTACGCTTCAGAAGTAAAAGGATTAAGTCAAGTCTTCGAAAAAGTCAGGGCTAATCTTCGAAAAGGATATGAACGTAACGCTAGAAGTTACAACTTACGAAGAAGAGAAGTCCAATTCCAAGTAGGAGATAAAGTATGGAAAAGGAATAAAGTCCTGTCTAATGCAGCTAACAAGTTTATGTCTAAACTAGCACCGAGGTACATTGAAGCTACAGTCCGAGAAAAGTTGTCACCAGTGGTGTATCGTCTCTCTGATTTAAACGGTTCTGATCTTGGTAAATGGCATGTTAAAGATTTAAAACCTTTTGTATCTGATGAAGATAATGTGTCATCCCCTTAGTCCTGATTCCCTATTCTCTGTTCCCCTTAATTTTTTTTATTTTCCTTAGTCTTGATAAGAAATAGACATCTTCTTTGATTTTAGTATGTCGTTTTTAGTCCTTGTTTTATACCCTTTTTTAGTCTTCTTTTATTTTAGTCTAGTTGTTGAAGTGAGTATATTCCCTGTGAGACGTTTAACGTAAAGTTACCGATCTCGACTTGAGACAAATGAGTACATTCTGTCTCATTGAGGTATTTAGAATGGAGATTCTAAATCCTCACTTTTGCTGAACCGTTGCCAATAAAAATTCCCTGAAACTCGCTAGGCGTTTAGTGGAATTGAAGCAGATGCCTATCTGCTGAGCCTAGAGCTCGAATGATTTTTTTTAGTTTTTGAAAACCACTCCCGGTTAGGCAACGAGGTGATGAGGCTGTGTCTGCTCTGGTATATGGTATATATTATATGATATATTATATAATATATATATATATCACTTGTGTTACTGTTGTGAATGTCAGCGAGGTCCACACAGGGCATAAGATTTATTTCTTCCCCAAGACACAGAAACTCTTGTCACCTACAGTTCATTTTAGAGTCATGGAACATGTTAGTCTACTCGACTTTAAAGAGTCTGGCGATCGATGGTACGCTAGCCCAATCCCTAACGTTTGTTGTTTGTTTAATTTAATCCCCACTTGATATCATCTAAAAAAATATATAAATAAACTGGGGATATAGCTGAGATAGAAAAGGATTTAATGGGTCTGCATAACACGATGATTATAATTAACGATGACATCACCTTTTTGAAATGGTTTACATCATCCTTAGGGTCAATGATATTCGAATTAATTCATTATGTTCAACTGGAATCACAAATTTATTCAATTAAATCATCTTGTGAAAATGGATATCTGAGTCCGTTATTACTATCTAAGAATTCTTTGCGTACCCTATTGCGTAACATCACCTCAACTTTCACTGATGTATCACCATCCCTCGATTTATCAATCCCAATACACCAACTAGACTGGTATTACAAATACCCATTGGTGCATTGTATGAGTGACCCTAATGAATTTGTGGTAACCCTCTCAATACCCTTGAAACATAGGGAATCATCAACTTCACTATACACCTTCGATTTCTTTCCGTTCTTATTACAAGGACATTATGTTTCTATATGGCCCACGGAGAGGGAATTGATTTTTGAGAGACAAGAAAGAGTAGGAATAGCCACATTAAATCAACGAATTTGCCTTACTGAGTCACCTTCAGTTATGGATTTTTGCTTGATACAATTTGGGGCTGATAGCTTGTTCTCCGATAACAATTATTTATCAAAGATCCTTCACGGAGGTACCATCACTGACCTCAAGACCTCATGTCCCTTACATCACTTACAACAACCATCTTTCTGGAAGGTGATTAATGAAACCGCTCTATTATACTTAGGCCCACCAATCACCATCTTGATTTGTTCTCCTTTGTGTATCAATAAAACGTTGGGGTCCTCTTCATCCGCATCCTTCATTCGAATTCCCTGTGGTGGATACATACAGTCTCAAGAAGGAATTCGATATTATGGGCAACTGCTCTGCTCTGAACCTAATAGCTATCCGATTCAAGAATGGATCCCGTTTCACTTGATTGTTTATGATCAACTGAAACTCCCATCTTCGTTAGACATTCCATCAATCACTTTCCATCGTATTGATTCCGTAATTAATGATTCTTTTCATCTCCCTGATTATCTACACGAGTTGGATCAATTAAAACTCAATTACAAAATTTTGTCCAAACCGGTTCCCTATATCAACTGGACCTCCCCACACCACTCAATGTGGTATTATTTAATGATCATTGCTCTTGTTGGTTTGGCTATTCTAGTGGGATTCTTCATGTACAAAAAAGCAAGAACCTCACTATCGGTAGCTACAGCTTTTAGTTTATTGCCCCAAGTGAAAGCTACGAGTCCAAATGCCATTGTAGAAGTCGGATTTGAAGGAGTCATGTGGATAACTTGTATAATTCTTTTGTTACTCATTTATATCTTGTTAAAGAAAGTCGCCCAACGAACTAGATGTCATCATTTCAAAACCAATGAATTGTGGGCAACCGGATCACATAATGATCTTCTGGTACCTTACGGAGACACTACCATCAGGATTGGATTAACCAATTGCGCCAGAATTTCAACTCCTCCATCCTCTGCCACAGGCCTGGTCACCATAACTGGATCGAAAATGCATTTACGCGAATTCCCTTATTTAATGGATTACAAAGGAGCTCTCCAAGATGTAAACCGGGAATATCAGCTTCAGGTGAAGAAATTATCTCAGTGTGTGGACATTGCAGCTTATTTGGACTATCCAACCAATTGAACCCACCAAAAAAAAAAAATATATATATATATATATATATATATATATATATATATATATATATATATATATATATACAATATTCCATACGTATGGAATCTATGTAATCATTCTTTAAAAAAAAAAAAAATAATAATAATTTTTTTTTGATGTGATTGTTTTGCCTCACTCAAGGAATCTTGGTTGATTTCTTGTTTACTTTATCGAAAACTGAATATTCTATCCGAGTTTTCTCTTTTCGGAGGAGGCTGTTATAACATTTATAAAACCAGCGGAAATATAAATATATTAATTTATATAGTTTTTACAATCCGTTTCTAAGTAAATCCAAATATTTTTGTCAGTTCTTTATAGAAATTCAAGTCAAATAAAAATTTATAACCCGCCTATGAACTGTTTCACAATACCTTGTTATATTCTTAGAAGAAATGCGTGTTGGAGGTAATTTTCCAAGCATTCTTCTTGTATTGTGTATAACTGCGTATTTGTCATAATCATATTCTAGAATTATGACAGAACCAGAAAGCAATCATTGGCCTATTCAAATGTCAAGTAAAAATCGTGAGTCGTGATTGGCTTCGAGAACGAAAAACCGAAGTTTAGTTCGACATCGATGGGAAGATTTAGATTGTATTGCAAAGAACGAGGAGTCTCAATATAGTTTTTGACCGATAAACATGTCAAAAAGTTAGATTCTAACCGGCATATATTTGTTCCACAAAAGAATTTCCAAGTTAAATTTGGGATATATTAAAGTTCTTTTGGTGAAGATAATTACTGGTTTGATCATTTAATAGTGTAGCAGTTCTGTTGGTTAGTGAATTTTTGGTTTATACGCTTTGTAAACTTATGGTATGGCGTATTTAGTCCTTTATGAAGCCAGTGAGCTGTTATGAAACCTTTATAGCTGGTTATAATAATATTGGTTATGGTTACATGGTAATGGATTAAACCTAAGTTTCCTGGATTAGAAAACTAGAGGTAAATTAGCATTTTCCTGTTTGTTATGGTATAATACCTTATATCCACCATACCAGTGGAATTTTCCAGTCATCCGTCGAGTGACGTATGGTGACGTATGAGTGATCTGTCAAAACTTTCCGATGGTGAAGTAATGTTGTGAGATGAATATTTTCAAAGTTTAAGGTATAGTGACTATTTTAATTAAAAATTTAGATTCAAGGATTAAAGTAATTTTTTTTGATAAATATAAATAATTTTTTTTAATTTAAAAATAAAAATATAACGAGTAAACTTTTGATTGGATCAGAAAGATATTTGCTTCCATCATTATAAAAATGATTGTTAAATCAAAATTGTGATTTAACCATATAAAAATTAATTGAGACATAAATATTTTTGGAATGATATTTGACAAGTGACGTAACTGACAGTTGTTATTTTCAAGTTTCAGTAAAAATAAACATTTTTCCTTTTTAATAATATAAATGCTATATTTTAAATGTGTCAGATATCAAGTCAATAAAGAATAAATTTGCTTATTTTTTGGTGCACCATATCTATTTTATAGAAAGTAGATATATTTTAGTCACAGGTAAATATCGCCAATGTAACCTATAAACTCTAATGTTTGTTTTGTTTTTTGACAGGAAAAGTTTTTAATAAATATGTAATTTTATTTGTCCTGTTTATTTATAACTACCTATTAGCAAAATTTTAACCACACATTTAAAAGTATTTTAGAGTATACATATTAAGAAAATATTGGATTGTATAAAAGAAACTCCTGGTAAGGCGCCCTCAAACAAAATATATCCAGGATCATTTCTATGCAAACACCCTAGGATATCTGAGTAAGTACTCTTATTTCATTTGGTAATAGTAGTTGATACTCCCTAGTTCCTTAAACGAACCTATGACCTGCCACCGCACAACCATGAGCTGCCGCAGCAAGTAGCTTTTAGAAATATCCCCTAATTTTTCTCCAGACCCCTTTCTATTTAAGAAATAGTATTCATCCTACTAGAACTCTTCTTCCACCCCATTTCTAATTGTTACAAATGGCGCCCAAAGTGTCGAGCTACAAATAGCACCCAACGTATCAAGCTACAAATCTGTCTCTTTTCATCCCCAGTCCTATCATTAAGTTGTTCCCTAACAGTTTACTTTTTTTTAGCTAGTCCAACTGTTTTTCAACCTAAATTATTTTTTTGCCCCAGATTTGAGATCGATTATACTATCATATCAGTATCCTAACGTAGTTTAGTCCAAAAACTTATGTCTGTAGCCTAGAAAGAGCCCCTACATTTTTTTTAACGTTACGAAGTGGTATAAATTTTTTAATAGGTGTAAATATGTACTCATTGTATCAACATTATTTTTATGTATGTATTTATGGTAGATGTTGATACAGTACCCATGGTGAAAGCATTATTTGAATTTTTTATAAATATTGATGAGTATAATATAGACAGGTAGTCTATATAAGTAGTGTTGAACATTATAATATTGAAACTATTTAAAAAGTATAACTTTATTGTTATATTTGTGCATTTATTCATAATTGATGACAATTTTTTACAGAATAACTTGATTTTGTGATTTTTTTTGTTCGTCGTTTGAGTATATGTGTATAGTCTGGTAGTTTCCCTTTGAGCTTTTAGTCCCATTATTTTTTTTCTCAACTAATCTAGCTTTGTCAGTGTCATAAGGATACCAAAGGTTAGTTGGAGCTTACATGTAAATTATTTGGAGCCTATCTGTGAATTAGTCGGAGCCTACCCGTATAGTAAAGGAGTTGGTCAGTCCGATTAATATTTGTCTTTCCCCTCTTGTACCAGAATACATCACAAGTGTAATACTCGTGATAGAGGAAGCGTGCTTAGTTGTCTAGGAACACTTCCGTTAATTATCGGAACAAGAACCATTGTTGGTGTTTCCTGTGTAAGATCATTCGAGAAGCAAGTTTCAATATTGTTTGTGTTTGAATATCCCTGTTGTGTCTAAAATTTTTGAGTCTGTTGTTCCCTGTTAGTATGAGAGTGTGAATTTTTGACAAATAGTTCATTGACCCCTCTTTTATTTACTGAATGATTGTAGGCCAAGAGCAGAAGCTGTGACAAGACTGGTGATTTGGGATCCGGTCACGTTGGACAGGTGACGTTTGCTTTCGTTTGATAAATAAAAACGGCCCTTTGTTGAAAATCATATTTTCTACTATTCCCTTCTGTCTTTCCCTTGCGTGTTACTTTCACCCCAGTTTTAAAAATGAAGTCTACCCAGGTAAATGATCTGAAAACAGAAGAGTTATCTTATGAACTGTTCATAAGAGGTTTGAAGGTACAAAATAAAAACGTTGAGGAAAAACGTAAGTTATTGAGAGGTCAGTTAAGTAAAGAGACTACCTCATCTGCCATCGATTTTACTAAAAATGTAGTCGATCCTGATAAAGAGTTACCAATAATTCAGGCAATACTCAAAGATTTGCAAAATATTGCAAAAACGATGGATGCACAGTTAACAAAAGCTGACTTTGCTCGTTTCAAAACAAGGTCCACTCATCTGGATTTCAGATTACAAAATTTCCCTAACAATGTAGGTGAAAATGTAAAGGAAGTTATTGAAAACTATAAAATGGATTTATTGATGTTGACAGGAGATGTCTTGGAAAAGGAAGAGACATCCGATAATATGTCCATCCCATCGACTAGTGATACAACTTCAGTCCCTGTTGCCCCTATTAGTTCAGTTTCAGCCCCTATTATACAAGTTTCAACTCCTGCTAGAGTTTCTGAATTAAATATCAAATTTAATGGTGAGAGTAAAGCCCTTCCCACATTTTTAGAAAAAATAAGAGATTCTGCTAGGTCCAGAAATATTTCTCATGATACATATCCTTTGCCCCAAATAGACAGAATTCTTTCGTTACTTAGAGGAGCTAAATGCATTAGTTCCATTGACTTAAGAAAAGCTTTTTGGCAAATCCCGCTGCATCCTGACTCTAGGAAAAAGACAGCCTTTAATGTTTCTGGTAGAGGTTCTTTTCAATTCACTTCTGTTCCCTTTGGTTTGTGTAATAGTGCACAGATTCAACAAAGATTAGTTGATGCTATCTTTGGACCTGAGTTTGAACCCTATATATTCTGTTATTTAGATGACATCATAGTATGTACCCCATCTTTTGAAGAACATATCCAATTGTTGAAAACAATAAGAGATAAACTTAAAGAAGCAAACTTGACCATTAACATCGATAAGTGTGATTTTTTTAAATCTGAATTGAAGTATCTTGGTTATGTAGTTGGTAACAATTCCCTTAAAGCAGATCCTGAAAAAATCTTAGCTATGGTTAATTATCCTAGGCCATCTAATTCTGCTGAAATTAAAAGATTTATAGGTATGTGTTCCTGGTATCGTCGTTTCATTAAAGATTTTTCCAGTTTAGCCTCCCCTATTAATGACCTCCTTAAAGGTCATCGAAAGAAAAAACAACCAGTAGTTTGGACTAGTGAAGCTGAAAAAGCTTTTTTAAAAATTAAAGAACTCCTAATTTCTGCCCCTATCTTAGCCCAACCCAATTTCGAACTTCCTTTTGTTGTGCAATGTGATGCATCTGACACCGGTCTTGGTGGTGTCTTGACTCAAACTATTGATGGTGAAGAAAAAGTTATAGCTTATGCTAGTAGGTCTCTTTCCCGAACTGAAAGAAATTATTCAGTTACAGAGCGAGAATGTCTCGCAGTGATCTTCGCTATCGAGAAATTTCGAGGTTATATTGAAGGAGTTAAGTTTTCGGTCATTACAGACCACCATTCACTTCTCTGGTTGAATAAACTGTCCAATCCTACAGGTAAATTAGCCAGGTGGGCTATGCGCCTAAGACAACATACTTTCGATTTGATTCATAGAAAAGGAACATCCCATTTAGTCCCTGATGCTTTATCCCGAGCCCATACCAATGATACCCAAAATGTTAATTATCTAGAAATAGATATTGATAGAATAGACCCTTGGTTCGATGATTTAAGATCGAAGATACTCCGTTCCCCTGATAATTTTCCACAATGGAAGTGGAAAATGATTTTATCTACAAGTATGCCCCATCCCCAAATTCTTTCAAGACTAATGATGTTGAATGGAAAATTTTAGTACCCAAACCCCAAAGATTAGAAGTTATGCAATCTTGTCATGAGCCACCTACATGTGCTCACTTTGGATTCTATAAAACTTTGTCCCGTATTCAAGAAAGGTACTATTGGCCCAAAATGCGTTGTGATGTGCTTAAGTTTGTCAGATCATGTAGAGTGTGTGGTGCTCAGAAAACACCAAATCATGCTCCATTAGGTAAAATGGGTAAGCAAAGAGAAGCTCAATTCCCCTGGCAGATAGTTGCCGTTGATCTGATTGGTCCTTTTGTTCGTTCTAAAAAAGGTTATACGTGGTTATTAGTGGTTGCTGATTGGTTTAGTAAATATACCTTAGTCCATCCTTTGAGGAAGGCTACAGCTAAGAGTATAGTTGAATTTTTGGAAGATAATGTCTTCCTGATGTTTGGTGTTCCCCAGTATGTGATTTGTGATAATGCCTCAAATCTGAACAACCCTCTTCTAATTAATCTCTGTAGTAGGTATAATGTTCAGAAAGTATGGTTTAGCCCCGTGTATGCACCACAATGTAATTTTGTGGAAAGGAATAATAAAACTATTGGAACAGCAATCCGTATGTATGTAAAAAACCACGTAGATTGGGACAAGAATTTGGCAAAGATCAGACAAGCTATTAACACCGCAAAGCATGAAGTAACTGGATATACCCCAGCTTTCCTTAATTATGGCCGTCATGTTCCCCTGAGTGGAAATTACTATGGTATTGATCAAAAAGATCAATGGAACCAAGATCTAGAAATTATTCCTGGTAACCGTGATATGTACGCTTCAGAAGTAAAAGGATTAAGTCAAGTCTTCGAAAAAGTCAGGGCTAATCTTCGAAAAGGATATGAACGTAACGCTAGAAGTTACAACTTACGAAGAAGAGAAGTCCAATTCCAAGTAGGAGATAAAGTATGGAAAAGGAATAAAGTCCTGCCTAATGCAGCTAACAAGTTTATGTCTAAACTAGCACCGAGGTACATTGAAGCTACAGTCCGAGAAAAGTTGTCACCAGTGGTGTATCGTCTCTCTGATTTAAACGGTTCTGATCTTGGTAAATGGCATGTTAAAGATTTAAAACCTTTTGTATCTGATGAAGATAATGTGTCATCCCCTTAGTCCTGATTCCCTATTCTCTGTTCCCCTTAATTTTTTTTATTTTCCTTAGTCTTGATAAGAAATAGACATCTTCTTTGATTTTAGTATGTCGTTTTTAGTCCTTGTTTTATACCCTGTTTTAGTCTTCGTTTATTTTAGTCTAGTTGTTGAAGTGAGTATATTCCCTGTGAGACGTTTAACGTAAAGTTACCGATCTCGACTTGAGACAAATGAGTACATTCTGTCTCATTGAGGTATTTAGAATGGAGATTCTAAATCCTCACTTTTGCTGAACCGTTGCCAATAAAAATTCCCTGAAACTCGCTAGGCGTTTAGTGGAATTGAAGCAGATGCCTATCTGCTGAGCCTAGAGCTCGAATGATTTTTTTTAGTTTTTGAAAACCACTCCCGGTTAGGCAACGAAGTGATGAGGCTGTGTCTGCTCTGGTATATGGTATATATTATATGATATATTATATAATATATATATATATATATATATATATATATATATATATATATATATATATATATATATATATATATCACTTGTGTTACTGTTGTGAATGTCAGCGAGGTCCACACAGGGCATAAGATTTATTTCTTCCCCAAGACACAGAAACTCTTGTCACCTACAGTTCATTTTAGAGTCATGGAACATGTTAGTCTACTCGACTTTAAAGAGTCTGGCGATCGATGGTACGCTAGCCCAATCCCTAACGTTTGTTGTTTGTTTAATTTAATCCCCACTTGCCATCATCTAAAAAAAAATATAAATAAACTGGGGATATAGCTGAGATAGAAAAGGATTTAATGGGTCTGCATAACACGATGATTATAATTAACGATGACATCACCTTTTTGAAATGGTTTACATCATCCTTAGGGTCAATGATATTCGAATTAATTCATTATGTTCAACTGGAATCACAAATTTATTCAATTAAATCATCTTGTGAAAATGAATATCTGAGTCCGTTATTACTATCTAAGAATTCTTTGCGTACCCTATTGCGTAACATCACCTCAACTTTCACTGATGTATCACCATCCCTCGATTTATCAATCCCAATACACCAACTAGACTGGTATTACAAATACCCATTGGTGCATTGTATGAGTGACCCTAATGAATTTGTGGTAACCCTCTCAATACCCTTGAAACATAGGGAATCATCAACTTCACTATACACCTTCGATTTCTTTCCGTTCTTATTACAAGGACATTATGTTTCTATATGGCCCACGGAGAGGGAATTGATTTTTGAGAGACAAGAAAGAGTAGGAATAGCCACATTAAATCAACGAATTTGCCTTACTGAGTCACCTTCAGTTATGGATTTTTGCTTGATACAATTTGGGGCTGATAGCTTGTTCTCCGATAACAATTGTTTATCAAAGATCCTTCACGGAGGTACCATCACTGACCTCAAGACCTCATGTCCCTTACATCACTTACAACAACCATCTTTCTGGAAGGTGATTAATGAAACCGCTCTATTATACTTAGGCCCACCAATCACCATCTTGATTTGTTCTCCTTTGTGTATCAATAAAACGTTGGGGTCCTCTTCATCCGCATCCTTCATTCGAATTCCCTGTGGTGGATACATACAGTCTCAAGAAGGAATTCGATATTATGGGCAACTGCTCTGCTCTGAACCTAATAGCTATCCGATTCAAGAATGGATCCCGTTTCACTTGATTGTTTATGATCAACTGAAACTCCCATCTTCGTTAGACATTCCATCAATCACTTTCCATCGTATTGATTCCGTAATTAATGATTCTTTTCATCTCCCTGATTATCTACACGAGTTGGATCAATTAAAACTCAATTACAAAATTTTGTCCAAACCGGTTCCCTATTCAACTGGACCTCCCCACACCACTCAATGTGGTATTATTTAATGATCATTGCTCTTGTTGGTTTGGCTATTCTAGTGGGATTCTTCATGTACAAAAAAGCAAGAACCTCACTATCGGTAGCTACAGCTTTTAGTTTATTGCCCCAAGTGAAAGCTACGAGTCCAAATGCCATTGTAGAAGTCGGATTTGAAGGAGTCATGTGGATAACTTGTATAATTCTTTTGTTACTCATTTATATCTTGTTAAAGAAAGTCGCCCAACGAACTAGATGTCATCATTTCAAAACCAATGAATTGTGGGCAACCGGATCACATATTGATCTTCTGGTACCTTACGGAGACACTACCATCAGGATTGGATTAACCAATTGCGCCAGAATTTCAACTCCTCCATCCTCTGCCACAGGCCTGGTCACCATAACTGGATCGAAAATGCATTTACGCGAATTCCCTTATTTAATGGATTACAAAGGATCTCTCCAAGATGTAAACCGGGAATATCAGCTTCAGGTGAAGAAATTATCTCAGTGTGTAGACATTGCAGCTTATTTGGACTATCCAACCAATTGAACCCACCAAAAAATATATATATATATACAATATTCCATAAGTATGGAATCTATGTAATCATTCTTAAAAAAAAAAAAAAAAAAAAAAAAAAAAAAAAAAAAAAAAAAAAAAAAAAAAAAAAAAAAATTTTGATGTGATTGTTTTGCCTCACTCAAGGAATCTTGGTTGATTTCTTGTTTACTTTATCGAAAACTGAATATTCTATCCGAGTTTTCTCTTTTCGGAGGAGGCTGTTATAACGTTTATAAAACCAGCGGAAATATAAATATATTAATTTATATAGTTTTTACAATCCGTTTCTAAGTAAATCCAAATATTTTTGTCAGTTCTTTATAGAAATTCAAGTCAAATAAAAATTTATAACCCGCCTATGAACTGTTTCACAATACCTTGTTATATTCTTAGAAGAAATGCGTGTTGGAGGTAATTTTCCAAGCATTCTTCTTGTATTGTGTATAACTGCGTATTTGTCATAATCATATTCTAGAATTATGACAGAACCAGAAAGCAATCATTGGCCTATTCAAATGTCAAGTAAAAATCGTGAGTCGTGATTGGCTTCGAGAACGAAAAACCGAAGTTTAGTTCGACATCGATGGGAAGATTTGGATTGTATTGCAAAGAACGAGGAGTCTCAATATAGTTTTTGACCGATAAACATGTCAAAAAGTTAGATTCTAACCGGCATACATTTGTTCCACAAAAGAATTTCCAAGTTAAATTTGGGATATATTAAAGTTCTTTTGGTGAAGATAATTAATGGTTTGATCATTTAATAGTGTAGCAGTTCTGTTGGTTAGTGAATTTTTGGTTTATACGCTTTGTAAACTTATGGTATGGCGTATTTAGTCCTTTATGAAGCCAGTGAGCTGTTATGAAACCTTTATAGCTGGTTATAATAATATTGGTTATGGTTACATGGTAATGGATTAAACCTAAGTTTCCTGGATTAGAAAACTAGAGGTAAATTAGCATTTTCCTGTTTGTTATGGTATAATACCTTATATCCACCATACCAGTGGAATTTTCCAGTCATCCGTCGAGTGACGTATGGTGACGTATGAGTGATCTGTCAAAACTTTCCGATGGTGAAGTAATGTTGTGAGATGAATATTTTCAAAGTTTAAGGTATAGTGACTATTTTAATTAAAAATTTAGATTCAAGGATTAAAGTAATTTTTTTTCATAAATATAAATAATTTTTTTTGAATTTAAAAATAAAAATATAACGAGTAAACTTTTGATTGGATCAGAAAGATATTTGCTTCCATCATTATAAAAATGATTGTTAAATCAAAATTGTGATTTAACCATATAAAAATTAATTGAGACATAAATATTTTTGGAATGATATTTGACAAGTGACGTAACTGACAGTTGTTATTTTCAAGTTTCAGTAAAAATAAACATTTTTCCTTTTTAATAATATAAATGCTATATTTTAAATGTGTCAGATATCAAGTCAATAAAGAATAAATTTGCTTATTTTTTGGTGCACCATATCTATTTTATAGAAACTAGATATATTTTAGTCACAGGTAAATATCGCCAATGTAACCTATAAACTCTAATGTTTGTTTTGTTTTTTGACAGGAAAAGTTTTTAATAAATATGTAATTTTATTTGTCCTGTTTATTTATAACTACCTATTAGCAAAATTTTAACCACACATTTAAAAGTATTTTAGAGTATACATATTAAGAAAATATTGGATTGTATAAAAGAAACTCCTGGTAAGGCGCCCTCAAACAAAATATATCCAGGATCATTTCTATGCAAACACCCTAGGATATCTGAGTAAGTACTCTTATTTCATTTGGTAATAGTAGTTGATACTCCCTAGTTCCTTAAACGAACCTATGACCTGCCACCGCACAACCATGAGCTGCCGCAGCAAGTAGCTTTTAGAAATATCCCCTAATTTTTCTCCAGACCCCTTTCTATTTAAGAAATAGTATTCATCCTACTAGAACTCTTCTTCCACCCCATTTCTAATTGTTACAAACTGAAAACGATACAGGGCTATAAAAAATGCGCTCAACAAACATACACGAATTAAAATTCGAAAATGATAGTATTTCTTAGTGATGCCAAATGACTGCAACATGAAAAGATGACATAATGATAGCGGGATGTATATATATATATATATATATATATATATATATATATAGTTTTATTGATGTTCTTGAACCATACTAAGTATATATAACAAAATTGTTTTTCTTGGGTTTAGGTTCAAAGATTAGGTTTTAAATTTGGAACTAGATTTTATTTTCCATTTATATACAATCAACGTTTCGGCGGATATCTCTCACCTTTGTCAAGATTGATTCTAAAATTACAAATGAAAGACAATACATTATTTTAGAAAAATATTAAAAACTTACCAAACACGTAAAACGACACACTAACGACGATGAACAGACACAAATTAAAAATTGAGTGTTGATATCTCATTGCTTACTGTCTAAATATATTTTATAGTTAATTACAGGAGCGTATCTTTTATGTTGTGAAGGGATACAAAGTGGAAATATGTTATTCAAAAAAAGAAATAATGATCTTATTGACAGATGGAACAAAAATGCTTATATATCACCAAATACAGCAAAATCACTTAAACTACACAATGCTATACCACCAAAAATTTATGGGTTACCTAAGACACACAAAAAGAATGTACCTCTACGTCCTATCGTTTCCTGCATACAATCGCCATTCGAGAATCTTTCAAAGTTCTTGAAAAATATTATTTCTAATATCACAAATAAAAATCCATATTACATTAAAGATTCCAATGACCTTATTTCTAAAATTAAAAATATTCATATACCAATTAACTACATATTAATATCTTTAGATGTCGTTTCACTATACACGAACATCCCAATAAAGCTTGCCACTGACATCATAAAAAAGAAGTGGAATGACATAAAGAAGTACACTGATATCCCATTGCAAGAGTTCCAATCATCTGTGGAGTTAACATTAAACTCAACATACTTTTTATACAAAAACGAAATATACCAACAAATAGATGGATGTGCAATGGGTGCGAGTATTTCTAGTGTCATTGCCCAGCTGGTTCTGGAAGATTTAGAGGAATCTGTGATAAGTCACTTAGATTTTAATGTACCATTCTTCTACCGCTACATTGATGACTGTGTATGTGCTGTCCCAACAAATAAAGTGAACGAAATTTTAGAAAATTTTAACAACTACCACCCAAAGCTAAAATTTACTATAGAGATTGAACAGCACAATAAAATAAATTTTCTGGATGTCACTTTACATCGTATTAATAACACAATCAAAACTATGTGGTTCACAAAAGAAACATGGTCTTCACGATATCTCAACTATTAATCTCACCATCCATTCTCCCAGAAGAAGTCGGTAATTATAGGTCTTGCTGATCGATCCATAAAGCTAACAGATCCAGAGTATAGACCAACTGCAATAAAAAAAGCAAAAAATGCCCTCATCAGTAATGCATATCCCGAACATCTAATCGAATCGGTATTTAAATCAAGAATAAACAAATTTTATAACAACACCAACAACAACAAAAGTAGTAGAACCAAGACTACATATACAACTCTTCCATATATAAAAGGTTTATCCGAACAACTGATGCATCTTCTAGCCCAACATAACAAAACAGTGGCTCATAAAGGAAACAACCTTTTAAATAAATATTTCACCAAACTTAAAACCAAAACTCCCAAACTCAAAAAATCACATGTTGTTTATGAGATACCTTGTACAGACTGTGATGGTGTCTACATTGGGCAAACAAGTCAACTGCTTCAATCCAGAATTCGTTCCCACAAATACGACAAAAACAACACCACTGCACTGACAAAACATGAGAATGGGAAGAAGCATACATTTGACTTCGAAAACACAAAAATTTTAAAAACTGAGAAGAACAAAAAGAAGAGAGAGATTTACGAATCAATAGAAATAAAAAGAAACAAAAATTCAATCAACGATAGGAAAGACACGGATAACCTAAATAGAATTTATTTTAATCTAATTTAATTAATAATAAATCACACCATCAATAAAAAATTCTTAAAATAACATATTTCCACTTTGTATCCCTTCACAACATAAAAGATACGCTCCTGTAATTAACTATAAAATATATTTAGACAGTAAGCAATGAGATACCAACACTCAATTTTTAATTTGTGTCTGTTCATCGTCGTTAGTGTGTCGTTTTACGTGTTTGGTAAGTTTTTAATATTATTCTAAAATAATGTATTGTCTTTCATTTGTAATTTTAGAATCAATCTTGACAAAGGTGAGAGATATCCGCCGAAACGTTGATTGTATATAAATGGAAAATAAAATCTAGTTCCAAATTTAAAACCTAATCTTTGAACCTAAACCCAAGAAAAACAATTTTGGTATATATATATATATATATATATATATATATATATATATATATATATATATATATATATATATATATAGGTTATCAGTCAAGGAGAAATAAAAAATGAAAAAACTATTTCAATCTTTTAATAGAAGACGTTTCGTGCAGTCTTCCTGCACTTCATCAGTTCTACTGATTGTGAAGTTACATATAAGATGTACACAACAATGTCATCACAATGGGTTGTGTTGTTAAAAACTTAATAGCTAAAAATACATAAAATTTCTTAAGCTAAAAATACATAAACGCAAAAAATGTCACAAAGATCCTTAGTGGTAAAAATCCTAAGGTTATTGAACAGTTACATAAAATTTTGTATTTATTTAGAATTTTATTTCCCACATTTAACTGATAAACTTATGAAATTGTTCAAACCGTTATCCGCCAAAATAGGCATCAAGAATTGTAAAACAGTCAGAAATCTTTTTTCTTGTACTAAAACACCAGTAGATATTTGGGAGAAATCTAACGTAGTTTATAACATTCCATGCAAAGACTGTCATTTGAAATATGTTGGACAAACAAAAAGAACCCTTAAAGGAAGGGTAGTTT